>NW_003314436.1:8628-25934 GCF_000143415.4 Selaginella moellendorffii | reverse complement strand
GGAAGAAGTTCCACTCTTGACTGTCCAGGTCTGGATTTTCTTTCCTTTTCTCATGTCTTCTCTCCTTCTTTCCATCTTTCCCGAAATGCGTGTTGGGCGATCAAATCCAAGAGTGATGGCAACTCGGATAGATTGTTTCTCATCAATTCCAGGCCACACTCGGGGTTTGATCGCTCAATTTCTCAAAATTCCCAGTCATGGCATCTTCTATAGCTGGCAATTCGCCAAAAATTCGATCGACTCGTCCAGCGATGTCGATTTGGGCCGTCGATCGAGACACTCCAATCCAATCGAGGCTAAAACCCGTGAGAATCTCTCTCGCAGGTAACGCGATTCCGCTGTGGAGGATTCATCCTGGGCTTCTTCATCAGCCACGTCGTCATGGACGGCATCTCCATCAGCGATTTCCTCCACGATTTCGCGACGATCACGCGAGGGGAGGCCGTGGAGCTCGCACCGCGCGACCCGGATCGCTCGTGCTTCCGCCACCGATCGCCGCCACTCGTGACACGCGACCACCCGGAGCTTGCGGCCCTCCCGGCCACTCCCGCCAAGCTCCTCTTCAACCCCTCCTCCTGGTACGACGCCACCGCGCCACTGCCCATCGCGTTCAAGACCTTCTCCTTCACCGCGCGCGACCTCGCGGCGCTCAAATCGCGCGCGCTGGCGGATGGATCGCTCAACAGCTGCTCCACATTCCAGGCGCTCACCGCGCACGTCTGGCGCGCGCGTACCGCCGCCATGGGCCTCGACCCCGCCGCCATCTCCAAGCTCTTCGTGGTGATCAGCATCCGCGACAAGCTCAAAGCCCCGCCGCATTTCCCCGAGAGATTCCTGGGCAATGGCGTCATCGCGGCGCCGTGCGTGAACACCACCGCCGCCGAGCTCCGCGAGAACTCGCTCACCTTCGCGGTGCGCAGAATCCAGGAAACCATCGCCAGCGTGGACGAGGGGTACATCCGCTCGGAGCTCGATTGGTGCCACGTCAAGGGCCACGGCATCATCGACCTGCCAGGTGGCATGATCATCACCACGTGGTCGAGGCTCGGGTTTGACGCCGTTGACTTTGGCTGCGGGCGGCCTGCCTACGTGGCGGCCCCGGTCAACGACCGTCGGGAGTACGTGCTGGTGCTGTCTAGCTGCAAGAACGATGGCGGCGTTAACTTGTTTATGGGGATGGATTTTGATAAGATGGCCAAGCTGGAGGCTTTGCTCAAGGTATGAAAGAGTGTATATGTAAGAAATTCCTGGTTTTCTTCTGGAATAATTTTGCTGGTACCAATCTGTCAACTAGTTTTCTGATAGATTTGTATACGTAAGAAAATTCCTAGTTTTCTTATGGAATAATTTTTGTTTTGTAGAAAGCTGACTTAGTCTTATAACAAAATTTCTTCTAAATCCAGACTTAAGAAAGAACGGGAAGTTCACGCAATGCGGTTGTTGCCTGGTTAAACATCAGAGCATAAAATCTTGTGTCGCTGAGCGAGTGGGAGACTCCGACACGAAACTATTCCTTTTTTTATAGAATTTTTTTTTTGTTTTAAAAGAAGAAGCTTGCTCACCAGTCTTTGTTGTTATTTTTATACTGGGCCATTCAATCCCATATGATGATGCAAAGAAAGAGAACAAAATCAACTACCCTTCCAGAAGTACAGGATGATAAGATACTCAATATATTCATGGTTCTTAAATTATATTAATCTGATAAATACTTCTAAAATTTAATGTAATTTTTTTCTAAAACTTTGTTTCATGTTTTTCAATTAATCTTTCAGTTGCTACCCGTCATGATCCATTAAAAGAATTCAGCTGCAACTTAGTTTGCGTGTTTGGACTTTCAGTAACCATTAGAAAATTGAGGTTTTGTGCAATTTGGACCACATCCACTATTTCATTTTACATGATTTAAGCATGGCATTCTGCTTCTGTGATACCTTTGCGGGCAGAACTCTACACAAGAAACTTTACAGGAAGAGCTTTATATTTGACAAGGTTAATGTTTTCCAATGTTTTCCATTCCAAGGTCCTCTCAGGGCAGCTGTAGGAAGACAAGGAAATGGGTGCTTTATTTCAACAATGTCATCCAGCAAGTGTTCTTCCATGTTGATTTGCTTACTATGCATCCAGCCAAAGAATTGCGGTGGAAATCTTTTATCTTATATCAACGAGGAAGAATCGTGGTTGGAGGCGCCTCCTCCGTCAAGTTCTCCAATTGCGGCTGGAAGCTCAGACCAATTCTATCTCAAAAGATCATAATATCATTGGAAAAAGTTCCACTCTTGACAGCTTTTGAAGGTTAGGCCAGGCTCCAATGAGTAGCTGTTGGATATATCCAGTTTAAGATTGACTCGCATGAACATCAAGATTTCATATGATTGTGTGCTACAATATATTTGATCAGACCAATAATTAAACGTATGTAAACTAAGTTTCTAGACAACAAAATTTTCATCTTGGAGCTCTTGCCGCGAGCTTCTTCCTCTCCTTTGTAGCAATCCAATTCTCCGGAGCTCCAACCGAGTAGCAAAGATTGCTGAGAAGAACATAGCCAGCTCCATCGCCTCCACCCAAGTCCAGCACGGAGCTCGCAACCCGGCCACCCTGCTCGATACCGCCATAGCCATTCCCGCAAGCTCCAAGCAGGCACCTCCACTGGAGCGCGCTCGAGCCCAGCGGCATCTCCACCACCAGCGCCTCCGCGTCGTCCAAGTGCCCCGCCCGAGCCAAGAGATCCACCATGCAGCAGTAGTGCTGCCTCGTCGGCCGCTCGCCAAAGTCGACGAGCAGCGATCCAAACCATCTCCTCCCGTCCGAAAGCTTCCCGGCTCGGCTACACGCGACGAGCACCGCCACGAAGCACGCCCCGTGATGCATGTCCGTGAGCTTCATCGCGTTGAAGAGCTCGACGATGCCGCTGGTGTGTCCTCGGTTCTGGGTGTAGGCCGCCAGGATCGCGCACCACGAAGCGAGGTCTCTCTCGGGCATGCGATCGAACTGCTGCCTGGCGAGCCGGAGATGGCCGTTTTGCGCGTAGGCCGAGAGCATGCCGTTGAACGAAACCAGGCTCCGCTCGGGCATGTCGCTGAAAGCCTGCTTCGCCTCGAGGAGCTGTCCGTTTCGAGCGTAGGCCGCCAGCATCGCGTTCCAGGCGACCAAGTCTCGCTGCGGCATCGACAGGAACGTGAACTTGGCCTCCTCGACCCGGCCGTTGTGAGCAAACGCCGCCAGCATCGACGTCCACGAGACTTGGTTGTGCTCCGGCATCGATGAGAAGCAGCCCCTCGACTTCTCGATGAATCCGGCCTGGGCGAACGCTGTGAGCATCGTGTTCCTCGACACCAAGTTGTGCTGCGGCATCCCCCGGAAGAACACCTCCGCCTCGCGAAGACCACCTTCGATCTGGACGTAGCCGCCGAGCATGATGTTCCAGGATATCAAGTCTCGAAACGGCATCGAGTCGAAGTGTAGCGTTGCTCGATCCATGAGTCCGACCTGTGCGTACCCCGCTAGAATGACGTTCCAGGCGATCACGTTTCGCTGTGGCATGCCGTCAAACACCCTCCTGGCCTCCTCCAAATGCCCCCCTTCGACGTAACAAGCCAGCATCGTCGTCCACGAGAACAAGTCCCTCTCGGGCATCCCCCAAAACACAAACTTTGCATCGTCGAGGCGTCCGTTTTGAGTATACGCCGCAAGCATCGTGTTCCAAGAGACCAGGTCCCTCTGCGGCATGTAGTCGAACGTAGCCTTGGCACTGTCCAGGCTCCCCAGCTGAGCATACGCCGAAAGCATCGCTGTCCAGCAGACTGTGTCACTCTCGGGCATAGCCTCCATGACGAGCTTTGCCTCGTCTATATACCCAAACCGGGCATAAGCGTGATGGATAGTCGTCCAGGAGATCAAGTCGTGCAGTGGCATCCTGTGAAACAAGTCCCCGGCCTCTTCCAGCTTCCCAGCCTCCACAAAAGCGTCGAGCAGAGTGTTCCACGACACCAGGTTGGTGCTGGGCATTTCCTGGAACAGCAGCGTAGCGTCTTCCAGGCACCCATTCTGGGCATATACAGCCAGCATCGCGTTCCAGGCGACTTCATCTCTCTCGGGCATCTGGTCGAAGAGGAGCTTGGCCTGGTGGAAGTCTTCGCTGGAAGAGAATGCCACCAGCAGGCTCGTCCAGGAGATGAGATTCTTGCTGGGCATCTCATCGAAGATCTGCTTGGCTTGCTCGAGGTTGCCGGTCCGAGTGTACGCCAGCAGCATCGTGTCCCAGGAGAAGGAGTCCCTGGCGAGCATCGCGTCGAAGATGGTGCGTGCCTCGCGTGAGCTCCGGCAGCGGCCATACATCTCGATGAGCTTGTTGCAGAGGAAGACATCGTCGAGGAAGATCTTGTCGACGATCTGTACGTGGACTGCCTTTGCGGTGGCGATCGTCTTGACGGAGCTGATAAGCTCAAGACATTCGGCCCTGCTCTTCCTCATCGCATCTCGCGCTAGCGTTTGACGCGTTCCAAGGCGCTTTGGATCTCCTCGCAGTCGCGTTCCATGATCTTTATCCAGTTCTCAAAATCACCAATCTCCTAGAGAAACAAAAGAAGAGGAGGAGAAAGCGAACAAGAGTTACAAAGATCCACAAGGAGAGAGCTTGCCTTCAATGCCGTGTCGAAACTATGGAAGAGGCTCATCCACTGGTTGCTCTGCTTGACCGCTCGCTGAACCGTCATGGCCACCGCGCGAGTCTCGCTCTCGATCCTCTTCTCGTTCGCAAACACCTCCTGGACCCCGGCATTGAGGCCGCGCTCCAGAAGTTTCGATACCTGTGCGGCCGATGCAAGGGCTTCTTTCCGATCCCTGTCTGTGAAGCCCGCATTGAGCCGATTTCCAGCCAAGAATCCAAAATCTCACCTATGCGCTGCCGGATCGCTGCCGATCGCTGTGCACGATCGCGCATTAGCTCCAAGAACGCGGCATCCAGCCCCCCCGCGGCCATCTAGAATGAAGAACCCTAAAGTAATGACGATCAGCCCTAAATGTTTTAAAGGTAATAAAAAAATTTGTGGCTGAGAATTGTGAAAAACTTTGGGCCACATATTGATTTGACCATCAACGGTCCATAAGAAAGATTTTGTGTCAATCTTTTCCACCGCTCCAGTGCGGCCACGTTGTCTGCCACCTGGCATTTCTGCCACGTTGTCCAATCGGACGGCGGATGCCATCCTGCTATTCAATGTGGTTTTGGGACTCTTGCATTTGTGTGTCTGGACCTCTAGAGTCTCCAAAGGGATAGGGATACAGAAAGAAAGCGCAGGGAGAGAGGGCTAGGGTGGATCGATTCTTTTCTTGCCGATCTGTGGATTGTAGCTCGGGATTGATGCTGTGAGGTGGTTTATCGATCGAGCTGCGCGCGATTTTGTTCTAGGGAGCAGCCATATGAATGCTGAAATGGTAGGGTTGATGGCGAATCCAGCGCTTCCATCCGATGATGCGGTGTCCAAGAAGATCCGGAAGCCCTACACCATCACGAAATCCAGGGAGAGCTGGACGGAGCAAGAGCACGACAAGTTTCTCGAGGCCTTGCAGCTGTAAGAGATCTTTTCCCCGCGAGGTATTGATTCTAAGTCCAATCTCTCCAGGTTTGATCGGGATTGGAAGAAGATTGAGGCGTTCGTTGGCTCGAAAACAGTGATTCAGGTGAAATTCCTTTGCTTTATTCATGTTCTTCGCGGGGATTTAGTTCGTTAGTGTGTGACAATTTCCAGATTAGAAGTCATGCCCAGAAGTATTTTTTGAAAGTCCAGAAGAATGGAACTGGAGAACACGTTCCTCCTCCACGGCCGAAACGTAAATCTGCTCAACCATATCCTCAAAAAGCTGCGAAACCAGGTAAGCTGCCGATACCAAATTGCGAGTTTCATAGCGTTTTTCTTTGCTCGACAGCTCCCCCACAGCGAGGAACTCCACATCCTCCACCACCGGATTTTGGTTACATGGTTCCACAATGCAATATGTTTGTTCCAGGAGTGACTGCCAGTCCGGTTTCTTCCTGGGTTCATCATGGAGGGCCTCAAGGAACCATTCCTTTCAGCTACAAAGGTGGAAGTTTTGTGATTTTTAGAATGATTGTTTTGTTTTTCTCTGTTTGTTCTCACCGTGTTGATGACCTTCCAGATCCCCATCAACCGGAGCTGGCAACCCCCGCGAATATCAAGAACCAAAACAATAGCAGCACTGCAAATACTTGGGCTCATGATCCTCCGGCACAAGCAAATCCGCAGAGAGGTCGGAAAACTGGAGAAAAAGTGGATAGAGCTAATGGTATTGTGACTTTGTCAGCTGCTCCTGCGTTCTCCGAGGTTTACAAATTCATTGGAAGCATATTTGATCCTGGCACGGCTGGGCATCTCAAGAAGCTACGGGAGATGGCTCCGATAGACCGAGAAACTGTGAGTGTTTGTTTTGCTGTTGGCATTTCTTGCTGATATGATTCGTGTTCCAGGTTTTGTTGTTGATGCGGAACCTGGCAATCAACCTGTCAAGTCCGGACTTCGATCAACGGGTAAAGTTTGCGGACAAAGTTTTTTTTCGTTCTTTTCAACGTTTTTGTTTTTCTGGTTTGTCTCGCGACAGAAGCTGTTCGTTTCAGTCTACGAAACGAAGGAAAACGGAATGGATTTTGACGACTTCCAACAAGGTGGTGATGAAGAAACAGCAAGAAACGTGGAGAAAAGTTCGCAAGACGCACTAGCAACAGCGCCACCACTTTTCCCTGGCTCCCAACCGGAAGCTAGCATCCCACAAGCTGTAGCAGATGTTTCCAAGCACCAAAGGCATCCTTATGATGGTGGTGGAGGTTTAGAAGATGACAGGAATGGATTGGATCCTCTGTACAATATCGCAGAAGCTCTGGAAGACTTCGATCCTGTGGACCAAGTAGAGAAGATCGATCCAGAGAGCATTATCAGCGACGGAGAAACTCTGAAGATGGCAGCGGCAGCAGCAGCAGCATCTAGAGACGACGATGATCAAAGTGTAGAGGGATGGTGGCCGTAGCAAACCAGCAAACTTGGGCGATCGATCGAGCTCGCGCCGGCTTCGTTTCATCGTCCAGGCCTTTTTGTGAATAGCTCCCAGTAAGTTTCTTCGCGTTCTTCCGTTCGTTTTCTCACTCTCTTTTCTTCTCTGTTCCTTGTCACAGGGTGTTTATAACTTCGCGGTATTTCTTGTGGTGTGATCAAAGCTTCCAAGGGATCTATGTATGTTAACTGGGAGCGTCCCTTTGGAGTAAGGAAAGCATTGGCTAGGATTGTGTACACGCGTCGCGAGTGAAAGTTGACACGCGGTGCGCTCCCATTGGCCGCTATTGTGTACCTTCCTACACAGGGCCACGCCCCTTCTTTTTCCTATAAAGCCTTCCTTGCTCGTGCTACATTGAGGGCATATCCTTTTTTCTAGCGCATTATCGCCCTAGGGTACTGGCGGAGGATCGAGGGATGGCGTTGGTGGAGTGGAGTCGCGGTCGTGGTATGTCATGGCTTGGATGATTGTGGCAGAGCTGAGCTCGTAGCTGGGAGCAAAGATTTCGGAGATTTCGGAGATTTCTAGCTCAATCGGCTTCTAGGGCAAGGGGAGCAGCTGGAAGGAGCTGGAGAGCCTTGGAATTACATGAGAAGTGGAGCCGATAGGAGGGAAATCTGGAAGTTTGGGCGACGAGGTAGCGGCAGCTTGGATGAAAAGGGAGATAGCAGGCTGGAAGGCGGAGGGGGCGACTTTTGACAAGAAAGAAAGGCGAGACTGGGGATGGTATAGAACCAAGCTCAAGAGAAATGCCGGACGAATGGAGTGGTGACTCGTGAGACGCTCATTGCAATGACTCGAGTTGTGGTTCCGAGAGGTAATCCAGCGCCTGGTTCGTCCCAGCCACCGAGAAATGTTGCTACTTCCACTCCTGGGACTTCGTCGTCAGTACCACCGCCACCTCCTCCTTTGCCGCCATCGTCGACTCTCATTTCTCCTTCCGGCCAGGAGGCCGCGGAGAACAAAGCTGAGGGAACTTCGAGTTTCCTGGATGGAGAAAGCATCGAAAAAGCCTCACAGCTGGGAAGTCGGTTTGCCGGCCTTTGCATTTCTTCCGAAGAGTCGAGGAGCGCTGGAAAAGCTCCCGGCTCGGACCAGGAGAATGCAAAAGACTTTGCTGCTCAGGTGACAGAGGCAGTGCAAAGTCCGAGCGTTCCGGCAGCAGCTTCCGAGTGTGGTAACCAAGAACCGCCTAGATCTAACGCAGGAACTTCGTCATCAACTAGAGTTGGAACAGGCTCAAGGCGTGCCACAGTTCCAAGGCCAGGTTTTGCTGCTCAGCGAGTCAGGATCTCGCCAACGAGCTCGCATTCCACGTCTCCTAGAGCACACGCGGGGGAGGGCGATGGATACAACAGTGCTGACGAATCCAGTTCCTGGTCTGCAACGCCTGGATTTGAGGAAGATGTACGTGGATGGTAATCCGCTTGTGCGGCTCCGAGAGCTTCAGTGACAAATATGTTCGTTTCTTGTTTCTTTTTTCCAGGAGGACAAGGAAAGCCATTTCGAGATCGAGCTCCGGCGGGTGAAAGGTTTCGAAGTGAGGAGAATGGTTCCTGATGGCAACTGTTTGTTCCGTGCTGTGGCTGATCAAGTCTATGGCGATCCAGAAATGTTTGGCGAGACAAGGCAGATGTGTATAGATTACATGGTAATGATTCTGAGTGTGATGCTTTTAGGGATCAACTCACGTTGCTATTTTTCTGTTACAGGAAAGAGAAAGAGATCATTTTTCACAGTTCATTACAGAAGGCTTTACTACGTACTGCAAAAGAAAACGCAGAGATAAGGTTATCGCTTTTCTTTTGCTGTCTTACTTGACTGATGAATGCTGGTACTGCCTTGAAGGTTTATGGCAACAACCTCGAGATACAGGCAATGGCTGAAATGTACAACCGGCCAATTCACATCTATTCGTACAGCACAGGTATGGGGTCCCATGTTTGTCGGTTTGTTTTCCTGAATTTTCTGCGATGTCGCAGATCCTATAAACATATTTCATGGACAGTATGAAACTGACTTGCCGCCAATCCGGCTAAGCTATCACCGTCGAAATCACTACAATTCGCTTCACGATCCATCACGGCCTGCTGTTGGAGCCGGACTTGGTTTTGGAAGCCTGCGTGGTGTAAGCGTTTTTTTTTCTTGTTTACTTTCGTTTTGTTTCACTGGCTCGGATCTAATACTTTTCGCTTATAGAACAATGTTGACAGAGATCAGGTGAAGGCTGCTATCCGCGCACAACAGGACCAACAGATTGAAAACGTACGTGATGTTCTACTTCGTCTTGTGATCCAACAGCTGCCTATCTTGTACAGGCTCTTTTGGCCGAAGGCCGGTTCTACTCCGACTTGGAACTGACCGAGCAAGAGATCGAAAGGATGGTGATGGAGGCGTCTCGAGCGGAGTACCTCGCCGAGGAGCACCACCGGCAAATCACGCACTCGTCCGAGGAGACGTCCTCTTCGGCCGCGGGAGGACCATCATCATCTGGAGGTAAGGAGCTACTTCCAAATCATAAAAACCTCTCACTTGCGCTTGCTTGCGTGCTTGCTTCCCAGCGTCGAGGGGATCTGGAAGCGCTGGCGGTTCTCACGTTGGTGGATCAGTAAGTCTCACAGACTCTGCCGCGATAAACAGGAGTAGCAACGTCCGCGTCCTCCTGTCCATGGGATTTAGCTACTTCCGGGTGATGGAGGCGTGTAGCATCTTCGGGGACGACGTGAACAACATGCTGTGCTACTTGCTGGAGACGGAGGCTCTCAAGGGGGAGAGCATGTATAGGATGAAAGGGAAGGCCGCCGAGAAGTAGTATCTAGTGCCATGGCCGGGACTTTAGCATGGAACTTAGCATTCGAGGTTGAAAGCTCTTCTCAGGATTTGTGGGAATGTTTGGCAGGAAGACGATGAAGACTGTGGCAGTAAGAGACGCTGTGATTGCGCAAGAGAAGTAGAAAAAGGAGAAAGGACCTTTGATCAATAAAAGCTCAAACTTTTAAGATGGTTTTACCAGTTCGTAGTAGTAGCTCCTTGCTCATTGTCATCGAATCTAGAAAACTCACGAGAGCTTTAAGCTTTTAATCGTGAATCCTCGAATCTAGAAGAGCTTTAAGTTTTTAATTGTTGTCGAAGCTTAATCGTTGTCTAAGCAACGAGGGCACTTACAGTGGAAACCATAGGCGTCCTGAAGAAGTGCTCTGCGAGCTTCACACCCCATGCTTGCATCAATGTAAGTTATACACAGCTCCTTGCCTGGTGAAAAAATACAAAAAAAGGATTAGGCACCAGCATTTACTTTGAGCTCTACCTGGTTCGATCGGTTGTAAGGCTTTCAGTTGTACAAACGCATTTTCTCGCCAGTAAATGTTCACGTTAGCATCTAATGATCCGAAGGAAAACAAATATGTAAGTGATAAAGTCGAGCAAAGATGAGCAAACGAATGAAAGGATTTACCGCAGCTATGGTTGAACATGGAGGGAAGAATGTAGACGGCGGAGCCAACAACATCGTCGCCTGTGATGGAGTCGACAAGAGCTGCTTCAAGGTTTGTGATCTCCGTGGCGATAGTCTCCACTCGGAATGTGTTGAGGTGTATTCTGGAGAGCGCGCCGGCGTACCAAGAATCGCTCAAAACTTCGAGCCTGTCGAAAGAAAAACGAACTCTTTTGCTTGGAAAGAAACGAAGAAAAAGGATACACTTCGTTGAAGCCGAGTCTATACCGCAACGAGTTAGAGTTTCTGTCAAAAGCTTGCGCTCCTCGAGCCACTGCAACGAAAAAACCACGCTTACAACCATAAGATCGTAATTTACGTAGGAACTTACTCTTTGGAGAAATCCAGGAGGACTTGGCGGATAGAGAATGTCGAGAACATCAAAAGAGGCCATGTTTGTGGCTACCATGCATGCCAATCGCTTCACCAAGAGTGGAAACCTCAAGTTACTTTCCCTGGCATCAAGCACACACACACACACACACACACAAAAAAAACTTTAGCCAGAAAAGAGAAGAACAGAAGCGAGCAATTTGGATACCTACAGTAATCGTGAAACTCTTTCCAGTGACGATTGTTCTCCAGATCCATACACCCCTGGAAGAGAAACATCAAAACAAGTACAGGGACACAAGATATGAGAAAAAAAACTTAAAAGAGAAGAAAATGAAAAAACCTTGGCAAGATCAGTGCATTCTTGACTGCAGTAGGCCATCCAGGAGCTCTCGAGTTGGAGAAATGGTTTTGTGATCAAGCTAAAACGTTTAAGGCACCACCAGCAAACCTGGAAGAAAAAACAGCTTTCACAACAAGAAGAAAAAAAGCACCGCAAGAACCTTTCCCATGTTTGTGGGCGAGGGATGCGAAATCACTGGAAATTCCGTGAGAATAACATCCCCAGCGCCGATCTTGCGACTGGCAAACACACCCCTGCCCGCAGTCTCAGTGAGCTTCACCTGAATCGGCGGAGCAATGCCCGCCGCTACGCATAGATTTGGAGAGCTTGGTTAGAGAAGAAGAGCTCGCAACGCGCTCACCTCGAGCGGCGGAAGAACACCAGCGTCGCCCCAATGTTCTCCCAGCCATAAACCCTAAAATTACTTTTCTTTCGCCAAGCAAAACTTTTCTTTTGCAACACAAAACTTCTTCCACTTAGTATATCATTATATCTCGTTCATCAGCTTCTTCAGATCTGACGAGCATTAAACAAAGGTTCCAGGCCTTTTATTTTAAACGTCCTATTTAAAAATCTAAGTCATGTTAGATTCAGCGGCGAACAACTCGGCCACGAGAAAACGGATAAGAGAAATCTCGGCCTCGTCATTAGCGGGTACTTAATAACATCCTCCATGTTTTTCACAGCTTTGGTGTTGATTTTCCTCGCCAGTTATTTGCGAATGAGCCACCACTGTTCCTTGGATGAGGGAGTGTCGGACTCCCAGTCGAAGGTCACAGGTACTGGAAGTTTCATCGCCGCCAGAAGAAGTGAGGTCCCTTGCGAAGCTCTAACCTTGAAATCATTTTGGCTTCTGAGTTAAGGAGCTAGCAAAGAAAGAGAAACTTGAAAATCAAAGCCTGCTGATTTAGATGAAGACTCCATGTTTTGTTCTTGTAATATAAAAGTGCCGTATCCTCGAAAACAATAAAGTGTCTTTGAAGGAAGGACTCGCTATCCCATGTTCTGTCAATTATCCAACTTATCACATCTTAATTTTAAGCTTTAACAGTTTATCTCTATATTAAATTTTTCTGATCAAAATTATCAATAAACCATATTCTTTCAAGATTCTTAGCAAGCTTCTTAATTTGTAAATCTAAGCTCCAACTTTGAAGGCTGCGGCACCCTGCTCATGCATTTTTTACTTGCAAAACAATACACTAAAAGGTTACGTTCCAAAAGAAAGGCAGGAAAAAAAATTTACCCTCCACCCTTGAAGTGCAATGAAGAAGGGCAGGGGTTAAAAAGATTTTTATTATGTCATAAAAAGATAAAAGGGCAAAAGGGTAAGTGTGAGAGCAATAGAAGACATTGTAAACAATAGGAAGGCCAAAAAAGGACACAAAGTAATCACATTTATCCAGGTTTTTTACTATTACAACTAGCTCTCATTCTATAGGTAGTGAGCACAGGAATCAAGAAGGAGAGGGACAACAACAGTTGTGTGTGGAGAATCAGTCAGTCCCCCTCAAAAAAAAAACAAAGAGGAGATTCAATGAGCATTAGAAAGTGAAAACAAGATGCACAACCCTCAAAGCCAGTGAAGCAATCTATACATTCAAAGAGACCACACCCAGTACTTCTGAGCAAAAAGACATGAACAGAGTCAGCTACTCTTGGCACCACCGAGAGATCTCACATTAGTTAATTTTCTTTCTTTGGTTAGAAACGAAATGATGAAATATAGATATTGCATTGATGCTAAAATGGATAATGTGTTTACAAAAGAGGGCTGTAAAACTCTTCAAACGCTAGCTTTGAGGATTCATGTGGATTCTGAAGATCACTTGCAAGTAGTTGTTGAGAGCTTGAAGCCCACAAAGCATGGTCAAACACTTACAGGTAATTAATGCTAAAGAATAGAAAAGGGTGATAGCAATTATTAAGATTGATTTTCATGTGTCAATGGTTATTTGAGTTACACTAATGTAAAGGCTGGTAAAGGATTCCTTCAAGCTACTCACAAAGATTACTATGAGAAGTTGAGTTGAACTAGTTTCAAGCAAACAAGTCTATTGATAATAGGTTGAAACATCATTTGATTTTCTATGTTAAATTTTTTTCAAGCGGTAGAGAGATAAGAATTAACTACTTCAAGCTAGTATCAACAAAAATTGGCAAACCTAGATGTAGTGTTTACTTGGATAAATGATATAAGTCTTTCTCTTGAGAAGTTGATTGGTATTGCCACAGATGGTTGAAATGCCATGCAAGGAGCACAATCTAGTTTAGTCACATAATTTAAGGAGTGTGTATAGCACTTGATCACAGTGATTCATTCTGCTTTTAAAAGTAAACATAATTTATTATTGTAGCAACACTTTGTTTTCTTGGTTATTTTTATTTATTTTTACTAATGTCACTTTATTATGATAAATCCGATATACTATATCTCAAAGTCTTTTTAATTTTTTTTATATTCAAAAAAATTGTTTATATAGCTCCAACTTTTCAAATTTGAACTTTGCATCAACATTAACCTCAATGTAAAGTTTATAAAAAACTTTTACTTTTTCAATGTAAGAGATATAAATCACCTAATATACATTATGTTTGATTAAGTTGCCATTGGTCTTCTTTAGTAGAGAGAGCTAAAAGTGACAAGCTAAAAGAACATGAGCATATCTAAAGTTCTCAACTTCAAATTCACTTGTTCATTGTTGTTATATTATTTTACCTCTTAAAACCCCACTTGCATTCTATTATACTTATAAGAATTACCATTATGGCAGCCCACACTTTCAAGAACTCACTATAATACTCAAGGTAGAATCTGAGAGAATAAAAGCATTCATCATTTTAGATTCTAGAAAAAATATAAGTAATTAAAACTTCCTTATTTGATAATAATTCCAAAAGTCATTCATGGTTTTTCATCCAAAGTCTTTACTCCAAAGTTCAATGCTTGATATTTAAAACTGTCCATATTAGTAAGTAGCTCTTTGAACTGCTCAACTAGGATGGAAGCCTAAGACTTCACAACAACTACTACATCCTCTAATTTATCAAGATAAAGAGTGGTGTTAAGTAGCTTCCATCATACCTCCATACTCTAGAAACCTTTCCTCCAAACAATTAATGACTTTTCCTAGCAATCTTATATAGTGATCTATGGTCTCTTAAAATGTAGCTTTGGCAAACTTGAGGATATAAATAGAGTTGCCATTCCATCCTCAACAAGAGCTTCCTTATTCTTTGTAGATTCTCCAAAAGGAGATATGTTGCTCATGTACCTCAAAGCTTTTTAAAGTAGTAGGAAGTTTTAGCTCGCCACTACTTTCCCACAAGCATAACAAAGCAAGCATTATCATTACAATTCAACCCCTTTCCCACAAGATATCTAACAAATATTGTGGATTCAAAGTAAGTTAAACCTTCTAAATTGAGTGTTGCTTAAAGATGTTGCAAGCATTGTGATGATTGTCCAACCCCACCATATATTTCCTTGTCAAAGCTTAAAAATCAAATAGTTAAAGGAGTCATTTTTTGCTAATGCCTCCTTATGTATAATATAATAAATTTAATAGTAGTAACTTAATTCAGAAATAAAAAATATGTTTCTAAAAAATTAACTTTACTTTTATAAAGTTTATTTTTGGTTTTCTTACTATAGGGGGACTGGGATGGCAGTGGATATAACCAGAATATGCTTGGATATTCTAGGATATTTTATCATCTATATTCATTTAGATTAATCTTGTATTTATAAATTATAAACAGGTTTATAATTTATAAACTTTATTAAACTATTTCTAGTATATTATTTTTATTCTATCATCTAATGGCTGATATGCAATAAGATTAATCTTGTGTTTATAAACTACAAACATGCTTATAATTATAAACTTTATTTGATCCATTGGATTAATAAATAATAATAAAACTACTATTAAGCAAACCAAGTGTTACTATATGCAACATGTAGCAATCTATTTTTCTGCTTCTTAAAATAAACATTTTCAAAAGTTTTTACTATTCCTAGCTATATACAACATCTATTTTGTCTTCAATAATAAAATAAAAATAAAGAAAATTAATATAATATAAGAACTTTAATAATTTCATTATAAATTAAGTAATATTGAAGAAGGAAAACATAAACTAATAGCTACACCTTTAGTTTTCAAAATGTTGTATATTATTTTTATAAATTTATATCTATTATTTTTTGTAGAAAAGTCTTCTCAACAAAAGGTAAGTTTATCTAAAACTTTATTAAAAATAAATAACTTATTTAGTGTTATTATATTTAGTGTTATTATAAAATCTCAATTAAAACTGGGTGTAAATTATTTGCTGGTACTGATGCAGATATAGATATTACAATTTATACATTATCTAAAATGAAATTGAATTATAATGATTTAGATAATACAAATCATAATGACTTTGAACGTTGCAATATTGATGAATTTATTGTGGAAGATGTATGTCTTTTAAAAAATGATAAAATTTGTAAAATAGTGCTAGTACAAGATGGAATGGGGGACTCTCCTGGATGGTTTGTTGAGTGGATTCGTATATCAAATTTATCAACTGAATTAGCTTATTTTGATGTAGGAAAATGGATTGAGGATTTAAATACTTACGAAATAGGTATATGTGACTATGAATAGTAATTATATATTTACAAATTATGTGTGTAGAATATAATAAATTATATATCATGACTTAGATTATTATGGTGTACTTATAGTCTAGTCTTCTCAATAGTTTTAAAGATGCTATTAATTGATAACTTAAATAAAAAACTTTATCAACTATACTTTCTTTATTTATAACCTCATTTTAATCTTAAATGAAGGTAATGGTCATAAAAAAAACTATATTATAGGACATATTTATTCAGTAAAATAAACAATAATTATTTTAGATATTAGTTTGGAGTGGATTTTAACAAAATAAGTTATCTTGAGTTATATGTGTAGAGTTTTACTAAATTTAGTTTTAAATTATCAATGATTTTATTTATCAAACCATTATCCTCATTAAAAAATTATTATTTTATATATTAAAAAATATATATTATGAGGTCCAAGTGTACAGCTATGATGCCATATACTAATATTAATAATCATACACTAATATTAGCATAATGGGATTTTAATAACCATCATATTAGTTTCAATCTAGACCATTCGCTCTTGTTGTAATGCACGTGCCTTTTATCTTATAGTAATTTACCATAGGATAACTATGAAGTGGAACTTAAACTTTCCATGTACAACATGTTATATGCCACATGCCACATGTCCAAGAATAGTGGAGTGAAACCCAAATTTCAAGGCATTGGGCCACTAAATAAAGGTATAGAGTCGAACTCCTAAATTTGCAACTAAGGAACAAAGGAACCAAAGGACAAAGTGACTTTTTGGCGTTTAGCCCAAAGAGTGAAGGGATAGAAGCATGAAGCAACTCTTGAGCATTCAACCCAAAGAGCGAAAGGGTAGGAACATGGAGCAACTCTTGAATATTTTGCCCAAAGAATGAAAAGATAGAAGCATAGAGTGCCATTGGAACAATCCTAGAACATTTAACATCCCAATGCTAGGACTAACATACAAAATTGAGCTAAATAGAGTTTGGTGCTATTTTAACATATCGATGGCCTAATGCAAAAATATGGATACTTCACCAGTTAGCATGGTATGGAACTTGGGTTTAGACCCAAGTCAAACACAGAACACGGACAGACATACAAACGGAAGTTAAACTATGCTTTATATTAATCAGCCATACTTGACCTACCCATTATCTTTATTATACATTTAGAACCCCCCCACAACTGCTAAGTGCATATATGATGACCAATTTCTCAACTAACTTAAACAAAAATTGAAAAAGAATTTAGCAATAACTAACCCCCTACTATCGTAACAGTAAGGAAAGAATATCCAAAAGAATTTGCCAACAAATCACTTTCGATACTTGCAATCATATTTGTGACACTTTTCTCCTCTTACGGAAGATTGACGTTACATTTCTTTGTTAATGACAACCAAAAGGTGTTTAAGTTGTAGTGCATTT
>NW_003314436.1:4369-8323 GCF_000143415.4 Selaginella moellendorffii | reverse complement strand
AGAAGTTATAGGCCCCAACCCTTTTGAGCAAAGAAACCAAACCTATCTATAAAATTTAAATAAACTATTATAAATAGGCAAGTAGAGTTGTTCAGTCACACCTTTATAACAAAATAAAGAACATTGAGAAAGAGGTAGGTGATGTGACCAATTGATAGTAGTTACCCCATAATTAAAGATTTCACCATACACACTAAGTGCTAAAGCCAGTTTACTTATACTAGCCCAAATGAAAAGATCAAGAGATGGATAATATCAAAGTTAGAGATAATGATATTTTAGAGACTAAATTATTAGTGAATAAACCTTAGATTAGATTAGAACACAAAAGTATTTTAATGTAGTTATCATCCGATAAAACAAGTAGTAGAGTATAGTAACCACCAAGATCATCATAATTGGAAAACATAAGATTCACCATCTAACAAAATTCAATATCAAGTGTATTATTAAGAACATTCAATGGTAAAATATAACTATCAAAGATTGTAGACAATATGCCAAAACAATAATGAAAAATAATTAAAAGAACATAAAATATCATTGATAAAAAACAAAATGCTTGTGAATGTATCACCTAAAGGAAATAACATCCAATCTATCAAAACTAATTATAGCAACAATCAATAGAACAAAATGAATGTTGCAAAGCAAACAAGTACTCATTCATGCCAACTATTACACTAGTTAATTTGAATAAATCTTAGTCAACTATACTAAGGAACTCAAGTTTTTTAAGCAAGCATTAGCAACATTCTATGGATATCTCAAACTTAAGAGACCAATCTAAAACAAACCACAAAAAATACATAGTAATGTAAAAAGCCAAAATCCATCAAAGAAAATAACTAACTATCATAAAAGATACCAATCATCCCACTAATAAAAAGATGTATAATTATCGTTGAAGAAAGAATCCACCATTCTGAAAAATAGCAAAGTATCTATATCAACAATAATCAATCAAAACTTTTGACAAGGATAATCAACTATTGTAGATAACAGTCAATTATCACCAATTATTGCCAAATACAAATACTAACTTAAAAAACTAAAAGTTCAAAAAATCTTATAGCCAAGTCTTATCTAACAATGATCATGAGTTTTTCTTGAACTAACTTTAATACTATTGAAGAAGTCATTACAACCCATAATATCCTTCTCAATATATCCATAAGTTAAAATTCATAATGCCAAAGTTAATAAAGAGTATGTTTATAGCAATCCAAAAGCTAAGCACAATAAAACTATGTTTAATAAGTGATCACCAAACAATCCTCCACATTAATGATTTCTTTTATATTTGTTATGAAGTAAGTTACATTTTATTATGCATAAATGGATTCAATTGATATATTCTCCACTCAAACCTAACAAAAATTTAATCATTTTAATATCAATCACTAGCTTTTCCTCTCATAAAGTTAGCATAATCTATAATTGAATCATTTTTCAAGGAAAAGACCAAAAACTCTGATTTGGAAAGTCAAGAGCAGGAGTGGAACTTGAAGAAAGTGCTCAAGAAATGAGCACGAAACAATCTATGAATAAGTTTCTAAAAAGGGACACAAGAAGAATTGACATATGGCAATTGTCATGACACATGGAAGTGTCAGGAACAAGTCCAAGATGGAGTCTGAGAAGGAGCTCAAAATGGACTTCGAGAATGAGTCTGAGAAGGAGTTTGAAATGGAGTTTGAGGAGTCCAAGAAGGAGTCCAAGATGGAGTCCGAGATAAACCTAAGATGGGGTCTAAAATGGACCTGAGATGGAGTATGAGATGGACCTGAGATAGAGTCCGAGATGGACTTGAAATGGAGTCTGAGGTCAAAACTAAGATCAAGACCAAGATCGAGATTGAGGCTGAGATTGAGGCTGAAACCGAGTTCGAGACTGAGTTTAAGTTTGAGTCTAAATCCGAATCCAAGTCTAAGTTTGACTCCAAGTCCAAGTCCAAGTCCAAGTCCGAGGGTAAAAGCCCAAAGCATTCATCTCCCAGACCTTGGGGGGTTTGGTGAGCTCCAAAAGTATAGTAAGGGGGAGGACTCTAGTGGAGCCAATTTGGCTAAGAAAGGCCAATGTGACTAAGGAATGGTATATTGGTCCAAAGTGTATTACACTTATATAGACTTTACTTGGAAACACTACATGTGGCACGTTTTTTGCTCCACTTTTGGGCTTAGGGATTATGTTTCACAATCCCACCCACTATAAACGAAGTTCGATGTCCTCATTAAATGATAAACCATTTCATAAAGTAACCTTATCATGGATTACCATTTTTCTTAGTATCAAACCATGGTTCACACCAAAGGTTTACCATGCCTTTCCCATCTTCTAAGGAACATAGTCTCTCTAATTTAAAGTTTCATTAGATCACAAGTTCCTTTTATTTATTTAGTTTTCATTAAACCCATTAAAGACACTTTCTCTATCTCAATTTTACTACTCAATCTGGAGTAGTCTCAACCTCCATCAACATAACCATCACACTTTGGAATTATGATATTAATTTTTTGAGTCAATTTCTTTGGTGTCTCTGGCACTTTGCATTGCACATATTATACAAACTCCACTTTTCCCTCCTAAAAAGTTCTTTAATTGAGGGCACCTTCACCCTTTTTTCTATTTTGTGCCACTCTAGGCACTAAGTTTCATTTATCTATAATTTGTGTTAGAGTTGTCTTCACTATCATTTGGCTACCTTACCACTCCCTCTTTAGGAGTTTTCACCTTCACTAAATTGAAGTATTTGAGAATGCCATCCTTGGAAACTTATTTCTTTTTGTTGGAAATAATCCATTAGTATCCACCATATAGTGGTTCCTCCCTTAATTTATCATTTTTCAGTAATTTCTAATGCCCATTCTTGGCCCTTAGTCCTTTGTTTTCATCCTTTAATTATTGCATCATGCAATATAAAATCATTACCTCAATCCTTGAGGTATTTTTTCAATTCTATAGTAAATGCTCTACTTTACCAAGTCTAGAAAGTGTTCACCCCTAGTAAGTCTCTCTAGCATTTTCTGCTATAAGCCTTATCTACAGCCCAACCTTGTGACCCACCTATGGGTCTTTCCTCATAAATTATTTTCTTGGATTTACAATACCATTTCATTGTTATAATTCATTTCCTTTATGTGTCCTTTCTATTTGGTAACCTTGACTAAATCATACCATTACCAATAATTCAAATTAACACTTTGAACTACAAACTTTATTCCTTAACCTCATAAGGATCTTATCCTTGTTTCACCTGGTGATCTCACTTTAACACCTTAACAAATTTCTCAATAGGTACCAAGTTTTTCAGACCCTTAAATTGTTGACCATGACCTCATGAGCATCCCCCACACTTGGTATGTGCTTAAGCTAGCCCTTCCGGCTAAGGATCCATAACAACTAAAACTGAGTGTTCCTATCTCATTCACCATGTCCTTTGTGCCACTTGCACCAAAGTGTTTAATTTAGATATGCCGAGCTTTCACACTAAGCAATCTAATTATGCATCACGACTCCAAAGCATCTTTTGTTTAATAGCGTGCCTAAGCTAGCCTTCATACTAAAAGCCCATAACCACTAAAAATGATTGTCTTCATTTTCTAAACTATCACCACACCCTAGTGAATTGGGACTCGAATCCAAGCATTAAAGGGTTGAGACTCGAACCCAACCTCCGTATATGCATCTATGGATGACATTACCAAAGATGTTTGGTGTGACTCCTTATGCCAGTGTATTAACTTATACCCAAAGTGCACTATGGATTATAGCTTAAGAATTTAATTCCTTTGAACTACTAAGTCCTTTTACTTGACAAGTCTGTGATCATGCATGGACTCCTCCATATTTGGCCCCATGGGCCACCCCTTTTAAGTCAACACCTTCAACTAATGTTTTTATTCCCTTGATTCGGCAATCTCACTTAGCAAGTCATCTGATTAGTGTAATATG
>NW_003314436.1:0-4269 GCF_000143415.4 Selaginella moellendorffii | reverse complement strand
ATGCTATGAAGAGACATCTCATGTCACGCGGACCTCAACATCAACAATATCAATGATAGAGCATCATGTCGATATCATCAACACTGAAATAAAGCTAGAAAAAAGCTAGAAAAAAGCAAGAGCAAATCACCACTCAAAACGCTCTAACAACTAAGGTAACCAAAGCTAAAGATACCTTAATTAGTATATAAGACCAATCCTTCAACAATACTCAAACTATAGAATTAAGGAGTAATTCATCACATCCAAGACTCAATAAGATCTATTGCCATGGATTAAATATAACCAAATGATATAAACAAAAGTGGAATCAATATGCTAACATGGAAAAACCATGTAATTTGAATGATACGATCCTCCACAACATCATCTGGTAAACAAGCCCATCACTAATAAATCTTTATCTAGCAAAGCAAGTGTTAAAAGTTCTCGATGAAGTCTACAAACAATCATTAGTTGCAAAGCAACCAATAATCACTCTTTAACTTGTCTTTCACAAGATTTAAACACTAACTCATGCATCAAAGTCATATACTTGTCCACGTGTAAGATATAGGAACATAGACATGCATGGACTAAATGACTACTCGAATCCAATCGAACAGTAGAAATTTTACCATCACATTTAACCAATAGCTCTAAGCATAACCTTGAAGAAGTTGGCTATATATGATCAACACTTAGCCAAAATTAAAGTGAAGACCATGAGATGGATTTATATAGTACATAACCTCCTAATAGACAAAATTATAGTATGGTACTAACACCTCAAACAACTAAGTTAGACATCACTATCCTCATCTAAGGTATGAGGCTACCAAGACTAAGTTAAGATCTGTGAGAGCTCACTACTCTCATAAAGTTTAACAAAATGTAAGGTGTAATCTATTGTAAGCAACCAAAGAGAACAACTTGAAAGACGATTCATAAGGGATCAAATATAAAGGGAAAGGGCATATAAACAAAAGTGCACTCCCTTTTCCAATCGGTTAAAGGTTTTGGGATACTTAGGGTTAAGCATCCTTGGGTTTGAATAATACTTGGCTGTGTAACCTTTTAGGAAATCCAAATTCAGGAGCTTACACTTGCCATCAAGTATAACACTAAAAAAAAGAGGCATAAAAGTCACTTTTTTATAAAAGTGCAACAACCACTTTTCTACACTAACTTTAGACTTTATCCAATTTAATTGGTTTAGCCCCAAAAGTTAACATCCCTTTTAGGTTGCACCATACAAACTACTTACTATAGTTTAAGCCAATTAAAATAAACTTCAACCCTTGCACTAGTTTATATTAGCTTACAAAAATGGAATGGTTTTTAGGGAAAATAATCAACAGATCAACTATTGGAAAAGTTTTAAAAAAAATTTAGAAAATTTTCATTTTAGAGAAAGAATTACTCTTAGTCTAGGAATACAAATTTTCAAAACTTAACCAACTTTTTTCTACTTATAACTTCACAAAAGTTCACCTCAACACAAATTCTTATGACCCAACAATATATTTAAGCATTGAATATCATGCCTATATTTCCGAATCCAACACTAACATCTGCAAAATGCAAAATGAACATCCAAGACTCAATCACGAAGATTATATTTTTGGATTCCATATTGCATTAACACTCTTCTTCAATCACCTTCAAGATCTAGTATGAAGCCAAAACTCTAATAAAAAATAATATAGAAAATCAAACTTTAAAGAAAGTTCCTCATCACTCAACATAACAATGCCACTTCCACTAGGAAAAGTGCTAGCAAAGTTAATACCTTAGTTACACATCTTTTTCATCTAATAATTTACTCCAAGTGCTAATGGATTTATCAACAAACTATAATAAATAAATGCCATAAACTTTTCTAACACCTCAATGAGCAAACTCTCAAAAACTAAGATACCAACTCAAACTTAGCACTATTGAGAACCAAGTCAAAGCTATTTTAATATTACTATTTGTAAGTATACTAGTTTCATTATCAACCACTTTGGGGTTAATCATTATTTACTAAGCAATTTCGTAAACACATGGTCACGATCACTAAGATATGATATGAAAATCACAATAACTTGATTATTAATCAAGCAACACCACAAGTAACGCCTTTGTCACTATTATAAAAGTTTATATGAGTATTAAATGCCAGCTTAATTCAATAAAATACAACATAAATACCACACCCCATCATTAGAAATTTATGTAAGCCATAAATTTTTCCCTTTCAATTTGCCAGCTTAGCTCATTTATCCGACCAACACTATCTTGGCCTTAGTTAAGTTCCCTTGCTAAGGTTCCCACCTATTGTACAAGCTCCTATTTAGTCCTATTTGGTTTTAGTTACTCACTACATGAGCAATGGAGTGTTAGCCATCCATTCATAGATTCCCTAAATCTCTCCCAATCCCCCTTCTCGGGTTAAACTGGACTTAAAGTTTGGCTACACTCCCCATAAGCACAAACAGCTAAGCACACCAAACCTTTAAGTTTCTAACATCCCTTAATACAACAAAACTTAATCATGAGACCCTCTAAATTCTAAGCCTTGGGTGCAGCACTTCCTTTAGGACATCGAAGGGAAACATTGTGGCCTAACGACCTGATATAGGTACTTCTACTCCCCCACTTCCATCCCAAAGGGAAGGCCCAAGCCCATAAGAAGGGCGAGGACTAATGAGCCACAAGATACTCAAGTAGGGCACCACTCCATATGAGTCAGGAGCATTACAGTCAACTTCCCTTACGGGAGTGGGAGTTACTCTTGATCACTTCCTTAGGTGGCCCCTTTAGCACCACCCGAGTCTGTGCTCACTCCCAACCAAAGCCCTTAAGCCTCAGTCTCAACCTTGAGTCAATTTGGAAGCACCATTAGAGAGTTCCTTCAAGATTGGTTTTTGGACCTCACTATCCCTACTATACTTTTGGAACCCCCTATAGCCCCCTCCCCCCTTATGAGACATATGCTTTGGACATATGCTTTGGAACCCCATGATTTGTATTAGTATTCAGAGTCGGTCTTAGACTTAATCTTGGACTCGATCTCGGACCCGATCTTGGACCTAATCTCAGACTCTGTCTCAGACTCGACCTTGGACTCGGTCTTGGACTTGATCTCGGATCTCAGACTTAGTCTCAAACTCAATCTCGAACTCGGTCTTGGAGTTGGCCTTAAACTTGATCCCGGACTCTGTCTCGAACTTGGTCTCAAAGTCAGTCTTGGACTTGATCTCAGACTTGGTCCCATCCGATAAACTCTTTATCATTTTGGTCGTGCTTCGGGGATCCTTTAGTCTATGACACCTCGGGGAGTTGGTTCCTTACAATTTACAACACCCAACACTATTAGCTTTTGTTCATAACATGGATAAGTTCACACCACTCCCTATTCAAGCAAACTTAACACTAATCTAACACCATGCTACTCAAGAAGCAATAGCAAGATTCCTAGAAAAAGAATTAAGCATTTTAATCCAAGTTTTCAATAGCAAGCTTAGATAAAATGGTTTAATGCTCCACTATTATCCATCCCAAGACTCACCACTTGTAACACTATCATTTTCAATATGCATCAAGATAGGGACTCTTGATTGCATGATGTGAACACAAGCAATAAAATCACATCTTATTGCCAAATTATCTCTCCAAGAAGAGAAAATGATTTACATGTTTGATCTTTCGTTCCTAATAACTCTCTTTTCAGTCTCATCTTGACTAAACCTCAAGCCTACATTTGCATTGCCTTCAGTTTAATCCAA
Source organism: Selaginella moellendorffii (assembly GCF_000143415.4). Classification (NCBI taxonomy): domain Eukaryota; kingdom Viridiplantae; phylum Streptophyta; class Lycopodiopsida; order Selaginellales; family Selaginellaceae; genus Selaginella; species Selaginella moellendorffii. The sequence goes on along the minus strand of NW_003314436.1, from coordinate 517 downwards.
GGAAAGTTTATAAAAGAGCATAGCATTGACTACTTAAACCAATAGATTAATCCTTATAGTTTTGATTGATCCATTCATAATCATACCTAACAAGGATCCATTATTGTTGTACTAAATAGCTACAAATCAGCCTATTCACTACTCATAACAAACTTATGGGAGGTTTACCTTTACTTATGGTACATGGAACCACTCATGGTAATCTTGTCAACTAAAAGTGTAACCTAATTTGCTAATATAGCTCACACATGAGCCCAAGCACAAGCTCATACAACATAGTATAAAAAGGTAACCAAAATCCATACTTAAGGAACAAATGCAATGTCTTAGCACCTAAATGTGTATCCATTTGGATCATTGTTTTCATTTTTGCATATGCAACAAGATTAGTTGCCCAATTTTATTGGATAGTACTTGCTGAGACTCATCCTCTGATATTAAATGTAGTTTTCACCTTTTATCCTATGGTGATTTACTATAGGAAACCACGAAGTGGAACTTAATGTAAACGATTAAT
>NW_003314434.1:86602-168007 GCF_000143415.4 Selaginella moellendorffii | reverse complement strand
GTCAACATACCAGGAAGCACAAGTGCCGAATATCAAGAGGAAGCGGTAGCCACACCAAAGACAGTGCCGCTCGCAACACCGCAACTACTCGTAGCGCCGCTCGCAACACCGCAACTGCTCGTAGCGCCGCTCGCACAAACTGCCACTCGCATAAACTGCCGCTCGCAATGGCGCTCGCAATGCCGCAACCGCTCGTAGACGCATAAACCACAGCCCACAACGCCGCTTACACAAGCAGCACTCACTGCGCTCAGCGGAACCAAGAACACGGCGCACAAAAATGATAGACCTAGGAATGAGTTCGAGAATTCAAAAATAACACACGCTTGAACGTCACATCAAATCCTCTGACAAACCAGATCTTATGATTCCTCTGACAAATTTCAAACTGAGTAGCTTCTAGACTTTGCTGTCGAAGGTTGAACTTTGTCACATCATGTCCTTGCCTCGATCCAGCTGTGCCATGTCAGTGATTCGAACTTTGCCATGCCATGTCAGCGATCCGCGCCAAGATTATTCGCCGTGTAAAGGAATAATTATGCTGTGTGTGTACGTCCATTTATGGCAATATAAGGCCACACGCCATTCATAGAATAATGCTCGACATAAGGCCACATGCCATTCAAAGAATAATGCTAGTCGAGCATCTTTTGGTGCATTTTTGGGTTCAAAATTGCATGAGCCCACACGCTATAAAGTTTACCTGTACCAAAAATAGAAATAGCTTTATTTACTTGGGAATTTATATGGTTGAGGCATTTTTAAACTTACAAACACATGCCCTACTTACATTCCTTTGGTTGCTTAAAATTCAAAAATATTATAAACCTTTCTTTTTGCATTTTCAATGTTTTCAATTATGGTTTTTGATTTTCGCAGGACCAGCCTAGTAATCTATTTGCATCCCGTCATGTTTATAGCTAGCTTTCGTTTGTCCCCTTCGCTAGCCTGAGATACATCTGCTCGGCATCTGCCTCTTACAGCATTTGCCCAGAAAGGGCATCTTTCTTCACGCAGCATTTGCCACATGTTTAGGGTTAGGGTTTAGGGTTTAGGGTTTAGCAATTCAGTAGCTTGATAAACATGCAAATACAGAACTTGATGCAAAATCCTTTGATATGTCACAATGCCCCTAGGACCATAAACACATTTCAATAGAGAGGGTCCTTTCATTTCATAACTCCTTACGTAGATCTTGGTGAAACCAGAGTTAGTGAAGTTGGTTTCTTGTGATCCCGCATCTGATTGTGATGTCCCTTTGCAGTGTCGATGGAAAGGTCAATGCACACCAAACTGTAGAATCTTGGAGCAAAATAACGGTCGGATCTATGGCAAATGCCCCTGAAACATTGTAAGGCTCGTGTGGTCTCATGTGGTGTCCGATCGAGATGCTTCTTTGCAGGGTCATCAAGAAGGACATTGTATACCATTCTGTAAAATCTAGTTGCGATCTAACGGTTGGATCTCCAGGAAACTCAAAACAATCTCGCGCGTGTTAGAATATTCTAGGAATATACTCCTATGTGCTCCTGAAAATGGCATGCGGCCCCACGCCATTCAAGAGATAACGCCAGATGACGCCGAGCATTTTTTGGTGCATTTTTTGGGATCAAAATTGCATGAGCCCACATGCTTGAACGTCACATCAAATCCTTTGACAATTTATTTAGCTGAATATCTGGCATTTTTGGAAATACAAGATGCTTTGGAATATCCAATCATGCATGGTATAAATATAGCGAGGGTATTAAATGATATCCCAATCATGATATTTCTTTTGGATTTCGCGTGCATGCAGTCCGAGGAATGATGACGTTGCGGATTTCTTTTGGATTTCACGCATGCGCGCGCCGATCCAGAAATTAATGGTGGCGCCCAAGTCCGAGAAATGATGACATGGCGGGATTACCAACCGTCGTGACATTTCGCGCGTGTGAGGTTAGGTTTTGCATTTTGCTTCGTACTCGCGCTCGCATCGCGCTCCCACTTGCGCTCACATCGCGCTCCCACTCGCGCTCGCATCGCGCTCCCACTCGCGCTCGCATCGCGCTCCCACTCGCGCTCGCATCGCGCTCCCACTCGCGCTCGCATCGCGCTCCCACTCGCGCTCCCACTTCTCTACAGGTTTCTCGTGTGCATCGGCGTCCACTCGCGCTTGCATCACACTCGCGCTCACATCGCGCTCGTGTGCATCGGCGTCCACTTCAAGACACACCCAGTTTGTAACTTCGCTGCCAACTCCGCCGCCCACTCCGCCACCCACATGCAGCCCACTTGGCGTCCCGGGAGATTTCAGCGCCACTCTCCAACTGTAAGTGGCAGAGTAGCCTTGCTGCTACGATCCGCTGCACATACAGTGCACATTCGCCAGCGAGTCCGGTTGTCATGCCTCCATTCGGCTTCAAATGGTAAGTCTTTTAGGCCAAGTAGAAAATGGCATGAGGCCACATGCCATTCAGTAGCAACATTGGCATGCACCGATTGGGCTCTCGAGTGCAGTCCGGTTACAGATGGCGTGTAGCCTCACGCCATCTTAGGATGCAGCCTCAAGACATCTGATGCAGTGGTGAATGGCGTGTGGCCTCACGTTATTTCCAGCTACTAGCTTTTCATCTGTCAGCTCTAATTGTTGTGCATTTCTGAACAGGCGAGGAATTGCGTTCTTCTTCCAGCCACTGTCAATGTGGATGCAGAGAAGGGGGAGGAGCTCACCAGTTGGACTTTCGGGATGGAAGGCGAGGATCTGAGGCTGTACAACACAGATGGTGGGAGAAAAGAATGCATGGGGATCCTCATCCAAGTGACAGACACTCCATGCAGTTCCATGCAAGAATATGGACTGGCACTTGTGGTAGAGACAGCGTCTGCCTTCAAGATCCACCTTGCACATCCTAGTGGCTTCCCGGAGGGCAGCGGCTATGAGGAATTCCTAGAGTGAGCTAGGGAGAGGTTGTCCAGGAGGCCCACAATTTCAAAGACGCTGCGGGTCTATGAAGATCACATGGAATCCACGGACCTCACCTACGGCGATGTTCAAAAACTATATTCCAACATTGAGCCGTTGAGAGTGACTCCAGTTCGCGAAGCAAAGGGGAAGGGGGTCAATCTGGAAACTACCTCGAAGCAGAAAAGGGTGGTCAAGCTCAAGCCGACGTCCGACTCTCCTGCTCCAAAAAAGAAGCTACTCAGTGATGCCATTGCCTCGGGTTCGAACACTACACCCACCAAAAAGAAGAGCCGCAAAGAGCAGAAAGAGCAAGAAGAGGCAGCAAAAATCGTCGCAGATAATAGTACTTGTTACTATTCCAACAAAGTATATACAATCGATGTGAGCCGTATTAACATCCAAAGCAAATACAACCACAGGCTAGTATCTGATGAGTGGGTGGAGAAATTGAAGCAGAAGATGCTGGCAAGTCCAGTAACACCCGACATCGCAGACGTGATCCCCTACTACCAAAAAATGAAGGGCGAGATGAGGTTTCCAGACTTGATCAATAGGAAGGTGTTGGACGATCAGAACATCCGGTTCTATGCCGTCTCCGGGCAGCATTCTAGCTTGGCGATGCAAGAGATAGTTGTGGATATTATGGTGGGCGAGGAGGTGAAGAAAGTCTTCAAGACAAGAGTTGTCCGCCTGATAAAAGGCAACTCGCCCCTCCGATCTATCATATACATCTCCCACGCGCAGAATGTCAAGCAAGAAACGTGCTACAAATCGGGTCTGCACGAGACATTGGCACGAACACGGAAGCTCTGGGTTCAACTGAAGAAGCCACAAAAACCAGGACAAGGACGTGCACTAGCAACTAGCGCCTGGCAGGTAAGCCTCGTTGTATGTGGCATAGCATGTGGCCTCACGCCATTTCCATTGCAGGAATTCTCGAGTCTTCTCTCGAAAACACTGGGGGTCAATGACACACTCAGCATCCATAACATTCTACTCGCGACAAAAGTTGTTTTTGACAAATGGGTAGATGTGCTGAGGAGGTACCATGACGGGGAGTTGCCAAACTCAATGGGTGTGGAGGACGGCCGGAAGCCCAATGATTTGAAGCTCAACGCCTTGCATTTCTCGCGGTCTCTAGACGACGACGACCTTCTGACAGTGGCTAATGCTCTTCTACGTGGTGAGGTTGTCTTCAACAAGACCAAAATGACTCCCGGCCATATTGTGACATACGAGGACTTGTGCACGACTCTGAGAGCTCGTGCGCTATTGAAGGATTGGATCTTCGAGCAAGTGGCCGTGGAGAGGGTGAGCATCGACACCACGCAAGAGATGATGGAAGCGCTGGAGTTGTCAAATGAAGACATCGACGAGTACGTGAAGGGGGCCCCCAAGTTCATCGATCTGCTGCGGGATGCCACGAAAAGTAAAGCTGAGAAGTTGGATCAGTATCCAAATTTCATTAAGATTGATGTCGACCGCCGGCTTCAGAAACAGCTCGACCCCGCAGCAGAGGCCTATCGAGAACCTTACCGGGTATACTTGAATTCGGATGAGGATCAAAGGTAGAGGAGCATCGTTTCCCGCGGAGATGAGCAGGTCAAGAACATCTTTTGTGTGATGGACTTCACAAACGAGGAGATCACTCATGCAGACGAAGTCAGCTCCATCATTGACTTAATGGTGGGACTTGCGGAGGTGGAATCTTCAGTCCACTATATGATCTACGACTCCGAATCCTATCACAAGTTCTGGAAGGCCTTGAACGAGGTGAAGGCTCGGTTGAAAGGCAAGGAGATGCGGGAGATCCATGGGATAATGGCTAAGAAGAAGATACCGACGAATGTCCGCATCTTCACACTCGCCCTTGTTATTGGTCCTGCAGCAGAGTGGGACTGGAGTGACTTCCCAGCTTCGTTCGACAAGGCCAATCGAATTGATCTGAGGGAGGTCAATTTACCCGTGCCTGAGGAACTGAAGACGGCTATGGAGCTTTCGAATCCAAAGAAAGCTCCAGGTGCAGCATGGGAAATGCTCAGCTGGGTCTTCAACGCAATAGCGGGTGGGTCACCTGCTTCCGACTCCAAGGGCAAATGCGTTGTCGAGTACAACTGCGGCGGACTATTCTTTCGAGCCGCACTACTCAAGGGTGTCCCGTGTGTTGCGGTGACAAACTCCATTGAAGAGGTGACTTCAATGGAGCATATAATTACAGTTGCCAAAGAAAAACAGTATCTTCTCTGCGAACCTGGTGAGTACGCACTTTAAGTTTAAATGTTATCTCACAAGCTCTGTATGCAGGAGCGTGGCCACCCCCAGATGCTGAAACGGCGTTAACAGCTACTGTTGAAGATACCCATGTTGGGCCGAGCTCACAACCTGCACAAGGTAAGGTCACGTGAGGCCTCACACCATTTTGATTATAGATCGTTGTGAATATTCAGACACGAGGACTGAAAAGCGCACTGGTGGCGCATCGAAGAAGGACAAACAGAAAAGCAATAGGAAAAAAGGAGGTACAAATTATATTTGCAATGGCGTGTGGTCTCATGCCATTCCTTGCAGGAGAAACTTCTTCAAAGGCAAAACAGGAAAGCACCAGCGAAGCTCAAACTGACAGTGGTCATAAAAAGCGAAAGCACGTTGGACAGTCGTCGAGATCAGAGGCGTTTGATTCGAAAAGGAAGAAGGGCAACGAAAAGATGATAGGTAATGCCTCGCGGTTATGGCGTGTGTGCTCATGCCATTCATTGCAGATCAAGGGCTGAGTGAAAGCAGACAGTCACCACCTCATGACTCAGATTCCTATGGCGGACTCTCCTTCCCCAATCTCAATGGAGAGGTACAATGGATGAGGGAAGCTTTTCAAGGCAGGGCCACGTTTTTCTCATCTTGTCGTCTTCGAAGGGTGCAAGAACGTGCAGAAACCATGTTAAGACAGTCGGGTGAGGATACGGTCCTAGGTCACGCACTAAAACAGGCTATGGATGTCTTGTATTTTGAGATGGAGACTTGGCCAGATGATTTTCCCAAGATGGTCCTGGAAGAACAAGCCATCCAGCCTGAGCAGCCTATGGAAGAAATGCAGGAGGGGGATGAGGAGCCAGAGAAAGATAATGAGCAGGAAGAGCAGAAGGACGAAGAGGAGGACAAAGAAGAGGAGGACGAAGAAGAGGAGGACGAAGAGGACTTGGATGGTCCTCACAATGGTGACGATCACAATAACGACGACGACGATGATGACGACGATGGCCAGCCTGAGGTGGCCAAAGAGCGGCGGAGGAAGGTCATACAAGACAAACCATCAGGTAAATAATAATACATCCATTCCTAACCTTTTACCATTTCTAACATTGTCCATGTAGGTTGCAGAGCAAATGGTAAGTAGAGATTATTCAGTTGAATTTACAAACTCTAGCCTTTAGTGTCGAGGAAGGATAGTGCCAAGCAAGGGTCGAAACGTATGTCCAATCCTTCAGAATCAGCAGTGCGCTCAAGTGATATCGGTCCTAGTTCCTCAATAGCAGTTGATGGTAAATACAGTATAGTCGATTCAATGTGCTAATGAGTTTGTTTTTAGTAGCACGGGAGGATACCATCTCAATCGAAGGGAGATATTTGGACATGCATATGGATCCGCTAGTGGACTCTACTTGGCTGCAAGAGTCATCAGAGCTGGTGGAGGCTACTATCCATATCAACGCCAAGCAAGCTGACCACGCTCCACTTGATGCTGCCCATACCACTGAGTCAATCTTGTCCACGTATCCAACTGACGGTGACCAGGCGCCATTGGACCCACATGAGGCCGCCCCAGCCGCCGAGCCGGTCGTATCCTCATTTCCAACGGACTCAACGTGTGCCCAATCGTCTGACTACGCGCCGTTGGAACCTCCCTACACCGCCCCTGCTGCCTGTTCGGTCATGTCCACTTTGCCAATGGAGGCACCAGCTGAAATGGCGTGTGATCACACGCCATCGGAACCACCCCATGCCACTGTTGAGCCAGTTGTACCAGAGTCTACAGCTGAAATGGCATGTGCCCACACACCATCAGATGCGATTGACCCCACATTGCAGAGGAGAGTATTTCCGCCCTTCACGTTTCCTCGACCAAAACCCTCTCAACGACCATCGGGAGCAACATTCGCTAATATTGTAGATGGTAAAATTGACTTGTACCATTTTTTATGCTGACGCATTTCATTTCAGAGTCACGGCGAAGGTACTGTATCGTTTTTGATCTGAACGGTGTCCTTTTCTCCCATGAGCGTGGCTCGTCCTCGAATGTCATTGCACCCTCCAAAGCTTGCGGTCGCAAGTTGGTCAAAAGAGACAGATTCACATTAATCACACGGGAGAAACTGCGGGATCTAATAATGACCATGCAACACTTAAAACAGAGGGCCGGGTTCAATTTGCAATTGGGAGTTTGGACATCCATGATGCGCCACAATGCATTAACGTTGCTACAGATGATGCACGATCAGACGCGAGTAATATTACCATTTGACTTTCTCCTAACGCAGGAGGATTGCTTGACTATGGTCCATGTGAGGGGTAGCAAGCCCATCTTCGTCAAGCCAGAGGCTGTAGTGATGAACCGGACTGCTAGCTCAAGTGAAATCCTCATCATCGATGACTCGCCGATTAAAACTGCAGCGAACACGCACACATATGCAGTGCACCCCATCTCTTGCAGTATGGAAACTAGGGAGAAGAAACCGTATGTTCTGGGGGACCTTGCAAAACGGCTTGGAGCGATGGTGATAGAGAACCGGCCAGTCCAGGAGGTGGCTGCAGAAATCAACCAAATGGCAGATGGAACGGTATATCAGAAGCCATTTGATCGGACAGACACCAGTCATCATTTATGGCATGTATATTGTCTAGCCAAGCACTATCCGCATCTCCATAATCTGCTCAACCGGATGGGTTCTTCGACCACTGAACATGAGCGTGGACGTATTAGAGAAGAGATGGCATTACTATTGGGTTTAAATCCTGATAGTGTGGAGAGTGATGAAATTCCAAGATTATTGTATAGGCGTTGGAGGCAAAAAATAACAGTCTGAGATGGCATATATTTATTTAAAAATGTAACTTATTATGGCATGGGGTTCCATGCCATTGTATTAATATTAAAAGACAATTCTTTGAGAGGATTTGCATTATACTAGAAGTGTTACAGCATGTTATTGGAAGTCTACGAAGTTGTTTTATTAATAATGGGAAAGTAAAGATTGAATGGGGACTTGGGCTCCACCTAGACTCGGAGCAACTAAGCCAATATTAAAAGGATGGAAAGAAATTGGACGACGATGACAAGGAGAAGAGAGAGGTGAAGCAGTGGCAGGGGGAGGAGAAGTGATTGAGTAGACATTTCCTTGTTTAAAATAAAATGGCATGTGCCTCAATGCAGTTGAATTTTGTTATATTTATATACTATATAAAGGTTTGGAAACCTTATTTTACAAGTGGGATAATGACAATTCCCACTTTAACGAAATAGAGCTTAAATCCAGTTTAACTTGGGGAGAGGGACTGAGAGAGAATTTGGGAATCCATGGATGGATGGCTAACACTCTATTGTTCGTGCAATGAGTTGCTGAAACCAAGTAGGACTAAGTAGGAGCTGGTACAATAAATGGGAATCTTGGCAAAAGAATTTAACTAAATCCAAGGTTGTGGTGGTCAGATAAATGAGGGAAGCTAACAAATTGAAAGGGAAAAATTTGTGTTTTACACTACGCTTTGTTAAGATACAGCAATTTTCTACAAAAATTGTGACATTTGCCAAAGGCATAAAATACAAAACTTTTGTGGGTTTATAAGACCGTATATAAAGGATTCACAAGCATGACATAATTTCATTTTACTTATGGTCAGAAAGCTCTTAAATAAAGACTTGCCAAAATAGAAGACTTAAACGAGCTTAACCTTAAAGTAATTTAGACTTTACATGCAATTTAAAAAGCCACAAATGTTAGGCATGATAAACAACTGAAATCTTTTGTGAGCTTAAACTAAGAGATAAGATCCTTTGGTATCAAGGCAAAATAGATGCTCTTAAAAATAAATTTGAGAGAAAATGAAATGGTCTATTTATTTTGTTTAAGATATTAGCTCTAGAAACGGCTGAAATGCACACTTTAAATAGGGATGATATTGCAATAGTAAATTTAAACCGCTTAAGAAAATATCATGAAGATATAAGCATAAATATTATCTATACCTTAGGGTATAAAATTATAGAGAAGCTCATGGATAAAGCCCTCATAAGGATTCATTCGTGATGCTATCTAAATGCACAGATAGGATGGCCAACTGTGAAGGATAAGAGCTTAGAAAAATTCTACAAAGAGATATTAAACTTTGTAGAACTATAGAAAGGTAGATTGGTTTTTCAATTATAAAATCTTATAAAACTTACTTTTAATATCGATGGAGGGGATATTAAGATCACAAGATCTTATTTCCAAGCTTTTCTATCTCTTTATAGAGTTAGATAAGTGGAATTGGATAGAAGGAGTAGTTTTTTCTGATAAGCTCAAATAGGGATCTATTTATTTAGAACAGAGGGAAAATACATATCCCTTGGGAAAGATTCATCTTTATGTTAAAGAAACTCTTATAAATCTGAGTGCTTTCTTTGATAGGGAAGTTCCAAAGAAAGAAATCAAGGGATACATTAGACAAATATTTCTTTCTCTAGAGCAAGCCTTCCCTTTAAATCTTGTTGATATGGTCTATAAATTTTTTTTCCAAGCAATGCAACACTTAGAGGAAAAGAAAAGAAGGGGTGAATATTCTAAAAGTAATGCTTACATTTTTCTTGCCCCATTCAGTAAACTCTACCAACAAACCACAAGGATTAATAAGTAGAGATTACTAGGCTAACAAGGAAAAAGATTTCCACAATATGTTTGCATAAAAAAACAAAAAAAAGTAAGAAAACAACACTTCAAGCTAATGTAATAAGGCAAGGAGACTTAAGTAATTTTGAGGCAACTAAAGAACTTCTTTTTTTCTCTTGCTTTTTCCCTCTCACTCACTCTATGCCTATGCCAAGATGTGCTAACACTTTAGGCTTAGCTCTGAAGCAATGTATAGCAGCTCAAATGTTGCCTAGAGCCATGCAAGAGCAAATGCCATCGTCACCGCCTACTGGGTCAAGCACACTCTTGATTGGGTGGAGTGATTTTGTTTTCACGTCACCGCCACAAGCCATTGACTCCACTCTTGTAGCGTTGACACAAGATTTCTCTTAAGCACCTTTGTTGGCACTGTACTACATATCTCGATCACCTAACGCCAAGTGTTATGCCTACAAATCTCCACGGATGGCAAAAATGCATAGGCTAAATGAGTATATAAAGGAAATTTCATCTAGCAACGAGGAGTTATATTATGGCCAAGTAAAGTTGTCTAGGGAGCTTTGTGCTTTTTCTCTATAACAAGTTTTGGCTTAATGCTTTTGGGTTACTCGTTTATGTGGAGCCGCTCGAAGGAGAAATATTGATCAAGTAAGGGATCAAGTTTGTGCAGAAGTAGTACCCATTTTCTACAAGCGAGTCTATCCCTTTGGACTCACCCAGTTTGTTTAGATTTTTTGCCTAGACAACAAAGGTGAAATAATTATGATGAGCAAGAAGGATTGCATGTGCGAACAATACATCCTCCCAAATTACACATCTGGACAAGGAGGTAACTTCACCTATTAGAAGCTCGACTATCATGCTAGGCTTAAGGTGTTGTGTGCCATCATCGATGGGAAGACAGTTGTGCAAAATGTTAGCATAAAAAAAAGCCTATATATTGGAAGCTATCAAGACTGGACGACAAATAAACATATCTCATTTCACATACAATGGATTTGTGGCCGATATGAAAAATGTTGCCTTACAGATAAGCAAGGGAAGGCAAGTGAAGATGAGAGTCTTCATCTTTTTGTAGCATATTTACGAGCATTACACTACTGTCGCGCATGTGACTTCGGGTATCGAAAGTTACCTGTCGGCTAGTCCTTACGGACACTCTTACCTTACTGCCACGACGGCAGGAGGTCGGTATTGCTGGACCCGTTATCAGTTTCCCACTTGAGCTAGTTGAGAAACTGGTCAATGACCATGCACTTAGATTGGATAAACATAAGGTAGGAACCCTATGTGTTTCTTGCTGAGCATACTCGGCCTGGTTTGAGAAACTTGAGTCATTGGCTTGCACTTGCTAGTATCAAGAACCCCCGCGATATTGAGATTGGTCCCTCAACATCACTAGATGATAGCTTACCGTGTCTGCCAAACACCCTCGCTATCATGCCCTTTATGTTAGTCTTAATTCGTCCCAAATGCTATTTATGGAAAGTGTCCAGATTTGCTCATTTGGCATATCTACGGAATGTAGAGATCGTCCTGAACACAATGGTGTTCGTCCCGTGTCCAAATTCACAATCTAGGGACATTCCATAATTAGTAAGTTTCGAGCTTGTCCCAGAGACTAACTCCAGATACTAAGGGAGGCTTGGGGTGAAAGCCCAAAGCGTGTGTTCCTCAAGGGGGGGGGGCTATGGGGGGTTCCAAATGTATAGTAGGGATAGGGGGTAGGTCGGGCATGGCCGACCAACCTGAGGCATAATCTAGCTCCCGCTTGCGTGCCTGTCCTTGTTCTGCGTCCGGCTTGGGTCTAAGCCCAAGTTCCATTCCATGCTAGCTGGTGGAGTACCCATACTCTCACGTTAGGCCACCGGTATGCCGAAATAGCGCCAGACTCCGTTTGGCTCCGTTTTGCGTGCTGGTCCTGGCATTGGGATGCTGGTTGCTCTAGGACTGTTCCAAGTCGCTCCAGGCCCCTGTCCCTTCGCTCCTTGGGCTGTATGCTCGGGAGTTGCTCCGTGGTCCGGTTCCATCACTCCTTGGCGTCACGCTTGGGAGTTTGGTACCGTTCCTTCGTTCAGTGGCCCAAGGCCCTGAACCTCGGGTTCCTGTGGACACGTGGCATGGACACGTGGCATGTGACACGTGGCATCTGTCACGTGGCACAAAGAGGGTTTAGGTTCCGCTTCGTGGTGTTATCCTATAGTAAATCACCATAGGATAAAGGGTCAAAACCACGTGCGCTACATTTGGTATCAGAGGATGAGTCTCAGCGAGTACTATTCAATGAGATTGGGCAACTAGTCTCGTTGCATACGCAGAGATGAAAACGATGATCCGAGTGGGTACACGTTTGGGTGCAAAGACTTCGCAATCGTTCCTTGGGTATGGATTCGGTTACCTTCTTGTACCGTAATTATGTGAGCTTGCTCTTGGGCTCATAAGATGGATTTGAGTTGTTCCAGTAGCACGAGTTTGTGCTTGGGCTCGTGAGTGAGGCACATTAGCAACTCAAGGTTGCACTTTGAGTTGGCAGGATTAATGTTAGCCTATCGATGGTTCCATGAGTTGTTCCATTTACCGTGGGTGAAAATAAACTTTCCCTGGGTTTACTATGATTGGCAAATAGGCTGGTTCGTAGCTGTTTAGCACGGCACTAGTGGATCCTTCCTAGGCATGATTATAAGTGGATCAATCAAGACTGGAGGAAATAGTCTATTGGTTCAAGTAATCATTGCCGTGCTCTCTCATAAACTTTTCTTCGATTGAGCTGAAGGCAGTGGGAAAGCAAGCTTGAGGTTTGGTCAAAGATGAGACCGAAAAGAGAGTCATCGGGGACGGAGGATCAAATACGTAAATCATTTTCTCTTCTTGGAGAAATGATTTGCAACGAGGTGTTAACTCATTGCTTGTGTTCACATTATGCAATCAAGAGTCCCTACCTTGATGCATGTTGGAAATGATGGTCTTACAAGTGGTGAGTTATGGGATGGATAGTGGTGTAACACTAAACCATTTTGTCTAGGCTCGCTATTGGAAGACTTGGGTTGCAATGCTCAATTCTTTTCCAGGGAACCTTGCTATTGCTCCTTGAGTAGCTTGGTGTTGGATTAGTGTTGAGTTTGGTCGGAAAGAGAGTGGCATGAGCTTGTCCATGTTGTGAACAAAAGTTAGTGGTGTTGGGTGTCGTAAACCTCTATTTGTGGAATGTGGCATTTATGTTGCATTTTGTCGAATCGAGTTGGCATTTGATACTCACATAAACGTTTGAAGTAATGACATAGGCATTGCTCATTGCGTTACTCAATTGATGATCAAGTCATTGTGATGCTTATATCATATCCATGTGATAAAGAGTAATGCGTTTACGAAGTTGCTTGGGTAAATGATGATCAACCCCAAAGTGGTTGATGGAGAAGCTAGTCTACTTGCACGAAGTAGCATTGTAGTAGCTTTGACTGGATTCTCGATGGTGGTCCATTATGCTAAGCTTAAGTTGGTACCTTGTTTCCTTGAGTTTGCCTGTTAGGTGATGGAAAGGGTTATAGCATTCATTTGCTATGGCTTGTTGGTTGATCTGTTAGCACTTGGAGTAGATTGTTGGATGGAGAAGATGTGTAGTTGGGGCATTGACATCACTAGCACTTGTGTTAGTGGAGGTGGCATTGTTATTTCAAGTGATGAGGAAGTTTCCTTAGAGCTTGATTTTCCAAGTCATTTTTCTTGTTAGTGTTTTGGCTTCACATTGGATCTTGAAGGTGGTTGAAGAAGAGTGCTAGTGCAATGTGGATATCCGAAGATGTGGTCTTCGTGATCAAGCCTTGGATGTTCATTTTGCACTTTGCGGATGTCGGAGTTAGATGTCGGAAAAATGGGCAAAGATGTTCGATGCTTAAGCATATTGATGGATCATGAGAATCTGTGTTGAGGTGAGCCTATGTGAAGTTGTTGGTAGGAGGAAGTTGGTTGAGTCTTGAAAGTTTGCAATCCTGGACTGAGAGTCATTCTTTCTATAGGATGGGAAATTTTCCACAAATTTTCTTAGACTTTTCCAATGGCTGATCTATTGATCATTTTGTCCGAAAACCATTCCATTTTCGAAAGCCAGTACAAACTAGTGAAGCGGTTGGAGTTGACTTCGGTTGGCTTAGATCTTAGTAAGTAGTTTGTATGATGCGGCCCGAAAGGGATGCTAACTTTTGGGGCTAAAGCAATTGAGTTGGATAGAGTCTGGAGTTGGTGTAGAAAAGTGGCTGTTGCGCTTTTCTCAGAAGGGTGACCCTTGTACCTTTCTTTTGTAGCGTTGTGCTTGGTGGCAGGTTGCACCTTGCATTACGTTAGACTCTACGAGAGTAGTGAGCTCTCACTGATCTTGACTTGGTCTTGGTGGCCCTGCGCCTTGGCTGAGGATGGTGATGTCCAACTTAGTTGTTTGAGGTTGAGATGTTGGTACCCGTACTATAGCTTTGTCTATGAGGAGGTTGTGTACCGATGTGAGTTCATCTCATGGTCTTCACTTTAGTTTCGACTGAGTGTTGATCATGCATAGCTAGCCTCTTCAAGGCATGCTCAGAGCTAGTGGCTAAATGTTTTAGTGAGCTTATTACGGTTGAGTTGGATTCAAGTGGTCATTTAGTTTGTGCTTGTCCATGGACTTTTATCTCATGTTTGAGGTATTATGTTTATGCTAGATAAGTATATAACTTGATGACATGAGTTAGTGTTCGGGTCTTGTGAAGGCAAGTTGAAGGGCGATTGTTAGTTGCTTTGCGACTAGTGATTACTTATAGACTTTGCCAAAAAGACCGTTGACACTTGCTTTGCTTGATGATGATTTAGCAGTGGTGGGCTTGCTTGACCGGATGGTGTTGCGGAGGATCGTGTTGTTAGACTTACATGAGTTTTTCATGTTGGCTTGTCGACTCTACCTCTGTCGATATCATTTGGTTACGTCTAGTCCGTAGTGTTGGATTTCATTGAGTCTTGGACGTGGTGAATCACTCCTTGATGATGTGTATCTGAAACTGAGTATTGCTGAAGGGTTGGTCTTGGATACACACTAAGGTATCTTCGACTGTGGTTAGCTTGGTTGCTAGGAAGTTTTGAGTGGTGATTCACTCTAGCTTTCTTCTAGCTTTGTCCTAATGTTGATGGCATTGAAGTGATGCCTTGTCATTGATATTGTTGATATTGAGATCTGAGTGAAATGAGATATCCTTCCAAGGATTGATATTGAGTTTCATTAGTCTTGATGAATATAGTGTTGATGATTTGGCTATAGCTTTGTGTTGTTGGCATTTGTGCATTTGCTAGTTAGCAACTGTGTTGACGTTCAAATGAACTGAGTGGCAAGTTGAGTTAGTTGTGTTCTAGACGAGATTATTTAGTAGAGGATTGAGCTTTAGCTTTTCCTTGAAAAGTGATTTAGTCGTGGATTATGCTAACTCTACAAGAGGAAGAAGAGTTAGTGATCGATATTAGAATGTTGAGTCCTTGCTGGATTTGAGTTCGGAATATAGCGATCATTAATGATTCTTTTTGAGCTTGTTATGAAGTGAGTTACGTCTTGCTATAGATGGATTCATGGAGGATCGTTTGATGATCACTTGTTAAACATAGCTTCGTTATGCTTAGCTTTTGGATTGATGCAGAAATGCTCTTCATTAGCTTTGGCATTATGAAGTTTGGCTTATGGATGTGTTGAGGAAGATATTGTGGGTTGCACCATGATTTCTTCTTTAGCATTGAAGTTAGCTTCTATGAGACTCGTGATCATTATTAGGCAAGACTTAGTTATAGGCTTCTTCGAGCTTTTGGTTCTTGAGTTTTGTGCTCATTGTTCCATTTGTTAGAAGTTGTTGGGGAAGGCATTTTTGGCTCATTAGCTTCGATGTTGAAGTTAGTATTTGCATCTAGCAATCATTGGTGATGATTGACTATCATCTGGGATAATTGATTATCTTTGTCAGAGGTTTTGCTTGATTATCGTTGATCTAGATTGATTCGCTATTCTTCGGGATGGTGGATTCCTTCTTAGACGATGATTTTGCATCTCTTTATTGATGGGATGATTGATGATCTTTCATGATGGTTAGTTGTTCTTTTTTGATGGCTTATGGCTTTTCACAATACCACATATTCTTTGTGGTTTGCTCTGGATTGGTCTCTTGGGTTTGAGACATCCGTAGGATGTTGCTAACACTTGCTTAGGCAACTTGAGTTCCTTCGTGTTGTTGGCTGGGATCTATTCGGATTGGCTAGTGTAATGGTTAATATGAACAAGCGTTTGTTTGCTTTGCAACATTCATTTTGTTCTGTTGATTGTTGCTCGAGTTAGTTTTGATAGATTTGGATGTTATTTCCTTTGGGTGATACATTCGCGAGCATTGTGCTTGTTAGTCAATGATACTTTGTGTTCTTTGAGTTCTCTCTAGTAAGTTGTTGGCTTACTGTCTACTATCTTCGATAGTTAAGTTTCATCATTGCGTTTCCTTGATGATCTACTTGCTATTGAATTTTGTTGGATGGTGATTCCTATGTTTACCAATTATAATGATCTTGGTGGTTCCTATACTGTAATACTAGTTTATCGGATGATAACTTACTTGGAATACTTTTGTGTTCTAATCTAAGCTTTATTCACTGATAATTAAATCTCTAAGATATCATTGTCTATGACTTTGATATGTCCATATATATTGATCTTTGAGTTTGGGCCAGTATAGGCAGACTGGCTTCGGCACTTCGTGTGCATGGTGAAATCTCTAGTCATGGGGTAGCTACTGTCGACTGGTCACATAACCCGCCTCTCTGTCGATGTTCCTTGTTCTGTGAAAGGGCGTGACCGTGTAAACAACTCTAACTGCCTGTTTACAGTAGTCTATCTAAACCTTACCGACGTGTTTGGTTTATTTGCTTAGGAGGGTTGGGGCCTCTGGCTTCTCTCTCTATGTCCCTGCGGGCAGGGGCGTATCACACTTTTGTAAGCTGGGTGACTCCCAGAGCAGCAGGGGTGGTTGACTCCGTTGGTCATTTCCTTGTCGGCGACGGCCGGAAGGTGTCTGAGCTGGTAGCGCATCCGCGTTAGACAAAGAGGTTACCCCCTAACTCATTTAAGTTGGTGCATTTCTCACATAGTGTGAGTACCGTGAACTTTTTATGGAGTTGTTTCCTTGGCGGTATTCTAGACTGGAGTATGCATCGACGAGGACGTCGATCTTCCCAAGGGGGGGCGAGTGTCGCGCATGTGACTTCGGGTATCGAAAGTTACCTGTCGGCTAGTCCTTACGGACACTCTTACCTTACTGCCACGACGGCAGGAGGTCGGTATTGCTGGACCCGTTATCAGTTTCCCACTTGAGCTAGTTGAGAAACTGGTCAATGACCATGCACTTAGATTGGATAAACATAAGGTAGGAACCCTATGTGTTTCTTGCTGAGCATACTCGGCCTGGTTTGAGAAACTTGAGTCATTGGCTTGCACTTGCTAGTATCAAGAACCCCCGCGATATTGAGATTGGTCCCTCAACATCGCTAGATGATAGCTTACCGTGTCTGCCAAACACCCTCGCTATCATGCCCTTTATGTTAGTCTTAATTCGTCCCAAATGCTATTTATGGAAAGTGTCCAGATTTGCTCATTTGGCATATCTACGGAATGTAGAGATCGTCCTGAACACAATGGTGTTCGTCCCGTGTCCAAATTCGCAATCTAGGGACATTCCATAATTAGTAAGTTTCGAGCTTGTCCCAGAGACTAACTCCAGATACTAAGGGAGGCTTGGGGTGAAAGCCCAAAGCGTGTGTTCCTCAAGGGGGGGGGGCTATGGGGGGTTCCAAATGTATAGTAGGGATAGGGGGTAGGTCGGGCATGGCCGACCAACCTGAGGCATAGTCTAGCTCCCGCTTGCGTGCCTGTCCTTGTTCTGCGTCCGGCTTGGGTCTAAGCCCAAGTTCCATTCCATGCTAGCTGGTGGAGTACCCATACTCTCACGTTAGGCCACCGGTATGCCGAAATAGCGCCAGACTCCGTTTGGCTCCGTTTTGCGTGCTGGTCCTGGCATTGGGATGCTGGTTGCTCTAGGACTATTCCAAGTCGCTCCAGGCCCCTGTCCCTTCGCTCCTTGGGCTGTATGCTCGGGAGTTGCTCCGTGGTCCGGTTCCATCACTCCTTGGCGTCACGCTTAGGAGTTTGGCACCGTTCCTTCGTTCAGTGGCCCAAGGCCCTGAACCTCGGGTTCCTGTGGACACGTGGCATGGACACGTGGCATGTGACACGTGGCATCTGTCACGTGGCACAAAGAGGGTTTAGGTTCCGCTTCGTGGTGTTATCCTATGGTAAATCACCATAGGATAAAGGGTCAAAACCACGTGCGCTACAACTACTTAGGAGGATCTTGCGCCTCACCTTGTTATTGAGCCACCACCTTTAGTATCTCTTCTGAGGGAAATAGAGAGGGATGTGGAAGTGGAGGAGAATACAGATTCAAGCGAGGAAAATTCTCCCCTTAAAAAGAAATTTTACCTAAATCCAAAAATCCAAACTGTGAGACCTCTAGAAATCCAGTGGCTAAGTATGCTGTAGAAAAGCTAAACACAATAAGTATGGTGATAAAATGCTATGCCCAGATCAAGAACAAAATTGTAATTTGTCTATGTCTACAAAGACAATTCTGATGCCTAGACAAATCTCTTTGAGCATCGAAGAAGTGATGAATACACAAATGGATAACACTAGGCAAATGATGAATGTCGAAGTTGTGGAAGAAATTCCAAAATTTAAGCCACAAAATTCAACACATAATGTGCCTATAGATGTTGCAAAACCATTGGCTGTAGATATATCCAATGAGGTGAGTTTAGGCCAAGAAAATCATGGCCAAAAAACTCAATAGGACAAAGACGATAAGGCTACAAAAGAGGGTCTATGTGAACTAAAGGAGTATGGGTTAAAGTTTCTCCAATCCACCTATCCATTTGATAACGACACACCCTTGACTGATAAGTCTAGCAAAATGAGGCAACCACAGCAGTAGTAGACACTACAGCAGCACTATAAAGTCAAAGCTAGTTGCGCCTTTGTGCACAAGTCCGCGAATCAACCTAGCCAGCTAGCAGTCCGAAGCTTCATGGAGGAACTTGCTCAACACATCAAGGGAGGCAAGCAGCCAGTTGACAAGCCAATGCAACCGATAGAAGATGAGGAAACTACAAAGTACTAAGTGCAAGTCTTGAGCTACCTCAAGACAATTACCAAGAAAGTGGATTGAGTCATGGGTGAGCAAAATCATCAACACCATATAATCCAAAAAACTCAAAAGCACAATCTTGACTTTCACATCCACTGATGTAGAGTGTATCACCCGCCAGGATTAGCACATCGCCATGCTTGACTAGAAGAATTAGATGATATGTCAAAAACTTGACAATCTATGCTGAAGCGTCGAGCTTGTCACTATGAAGACCAAGCTCAGCAATCTAGAGCAGGATTTAGAGAATTCGACTGCTTGAGGACAGGCAATAGCTGGGAATGATGAAAAGGTAAATGTTTTTATATCTTAGGCAGAACAAAAGAAAAAAGCTTAAACAAAATGGAATTACACTTAAGACCTCCTTTTCTATTTTCTTTTGTTCATATTCAACTTTGCCATAATTAAAACTAAGCAAATAAGAAGAGTAGGAAGCCCTCCAAAGGAGAGGCCTTTGAAAATAATTAAGAGAAACCGTTGGGGTGGGGGGTTTATGTTAGAGTTGCTACCTTTGAACAAAAATTTGGACAAAAAGAAGTTGGTCATACATATTTACAAAAGAAGATTCAGAGTCAGATTAACCCTGGTTTCTTAAATTTTAGAGATTATTAACCAAGGTAGAAAACCTTAGGAAAACAATGGAACCACCTGTTTAAATGCATGGCTTTATAGCATGGTCTAGGCACTTATAAATATTTTATAAAATCATAGTTTTTTGTCTTTTATATCTTATCAAAGTTTTACAATGAAATCAGTTGGATGGGAACTGGACAGCATATTGGCATTGGCCCATGCCCTAGAATTGGCTCATGTTGGCTATGGTACTTGTCATGGCAAAGTGCATGGCCTTAGCTGCATACTAGTGTTGGCTCTAGCCATGCTGGCTGTAATGGCATGCAAGCTCAATTGAGCAAAGGAGAAAAGAATGGTAGAAACCAATATATTTAATTCAAATTTTGATTGTTGGTAATGACTCCAAAATGGAAAAAATATATAATGGAAAAAAAGAAGAATTATTTTTTAGTTGATAAAGTAAAACGGTTTTGTAAGGTCAAACCCCAATTAATATACCTATATCCCAAGAACTCATAATGGCTTTCAAAAAGGTCATATAAGTTTACCTCTTAAAAAGAGTTTTATATCTAGTTTATTTAAAAAATGAGAAAGGGCATTTGTTTAACACAGATATAAAACAACTTAAGAAAATTTACTATCTATAAACATTATGTTAGAAGCGAATATGCCAAATCGAATATGCCGCCGTAAGGTATATTCTAGAATAAGTCCAAGGAATTTCAGTGGTAGCTTCGTCCACGTGGCCACGTGGACGAAGCTATGGCGCTCTTTTATTTTTTATGTCCTCCCGCTTCTTCATCCTCCGAGCGGCGATGGCGGCCGGGGCAGCGCTGTGGAGCGGCGGCGCCATCCTCAATCAAGGTGGCGCCACTGGGATTCCTGGTAAGATCGCCAGTGGCAGCAGCAGCAGCAGCATTTGTGGCATTTGCCTCTTCAGCCACGGCGGTGGCAAGCCAGCTCCAGGAATTTCGAGAGGAAGCTCACCTTCCCGCAGAGAATCGGCAACACGGGATCGATCTTGGCAGCTGCCAGTAGTGCCGATTCATCTAGCATTGGGACGGTCACCACCGGGGAATCCAAGGATTCTAGCGCTAGTACAAGTAGCAGTAGTGGTAGCAAACCCGACGAATTCTATGAGGTAGAGATTGAGAAGCCGTATGGGATCAAATTCTACAAAGGGTCCGATAGTGGAACATACATCGATGCTCTTGCTCCTGGCGGGAGTGCAGCGAAAACAAAGATGTTCCAGCCAGGGGACAAAGTTCTTGCGACAAGGTAATGCCATCGTGTTTTTACCATCTTTTTCTTTGTAATGCTAGTGCTGTCTTTGGGAATGAGATCTGGCCAGCGGCAGAGTATGGACGCACAATGTACACTGTTCGTCAAAGAATTGGACCTCTTCTCATGAAGATGCAAAAAAAATACGGTTGGTCATGACTTGTTTTTTTTTCTCATCTGTATCTTACCGAGATTTTCTCATCTCGAAGGGAGAAAGAGAAGATCAGGCTGTATCGTCTGGGAAACTCGCAGCGCAAAGAAACGCGAATGTCATCAGTGAGCAGCTTCGTGAAATCCAGGTGAAATTTCTTAGTTTTGCCCATCATCGGAATCTAGAAACTTATCAACAAATTCCAGATCCAAAACTAAAATCGAAAAATGCAGCTCAAGAAGCAAAGAGAAGAGGACCTTCGGGATGGCCTTCAACTCTACAAGTACGTACGACCGATTTGAATCACGACGTTGTTAACTTGAATATTTCTATCCAGAAAATCAGCCTATCAAGAAGCACTGTCAAAATTCGAGTCTGTACTTGGATCCAAGCCCGAGGGGCTTGAAGAAGCAATCGCCAGCTACAATGTAGCGTGCTGCTACGCAAAACTTGACCAGGTGACCATCAGATAAATGTTTTCGTTGCTCTCATTGATCTCTAATAGTGGTCTGTTTCTTTGTGGCAAGGTTGAAGCAGGGCTTTCAGCTCTGGGGGAGGCTCTGGAGGCTGGTTTTGAGGATTATAAGGTGAGAAACGAAAAATCAGGTAGTTTTCTGAAAGAGAGAAATGTCCTGCAGAAAATAAGAACTGATGAAGATCTGGCAAGCTTGAGAGCATCACCGGAATTTAAAGCGTTGATTGACAAGTATGACGAGCCTATATTCAATGAGAATGCTGTCAAAGCTATCAAAGGTCTCTTTGGTTTCTTTGGCAAAACATAAGCATACCAAAGTAAATCATTCTTATTGACTCTTATTCATATATGTTTGCCATCAATAAATAATTAACTATTTATCACTTATCTTTCACCGGTATGCTGAAATAACATTATATTCTATTTGGCTCCATTTTATGTGTTGATTCTGGCATTGGGATGCTACAAGCTTTAAGACTGTTTCAATGTCATTTTATATTTTTATTTCTTTGTTCCTTGGGTTAAATATTTGAGGAGTTGTTTTGTATTCCAATTCTTTGGCTCCTTAAATGTAAGTTTTGGAATTTGGCTCTATTCTTTCATTTAGTGGCTTAAGGTTTTAAAACTTGGGTTTCGTTCCACTGTCTTTAAACACGTGGTATATAATATGTGGCACATGAAAAGTTTAAGTTCTATTTTGTGCAACTGGAAAAAGGGCAATTGCTTGATAAGAGAGCCCTTAGTGGCTATTTTATCTTTATTTATCTCCTAAAGTTCCAAGAATCCACAGTGATAGTATATCTAAATCTTATCCCATGATCACATGCACTACACTCACTCCCCCTTCAGAAATGTTAATGTCCTTATTAACTATTGACTAACAACCCCTACTGAGCTAAGAGGAACTAACACTTCCATTTCTGCACTAAATTTACCAATCTTTCCATTGTATGGATTACCTATTCCATGTAAGGCAATTAGTTATCCACCTGTACTGTGGTCCCATGGTGGATACCTTCGTCTGTGGATACTCCACACAGGAGGAAGGATGTACGCATGGATGCCCAATTTCAAATTTAGGGGTAGGAATATACCTTACTCAAGGGTATATTATATTTTTAAGTAGCCACTAATTAATGGGAATCAAACCTGTGTCATTTGCTCCGATACCAATTGTAACACACCTTATTTCTCTCCTCTTAAGTCAACTGAAAAAGGGGTAATTGCTTGATGAGAGAGCCCTTAGTGGCTATTTTATCCCCATTTATCCCCCAAAGTTCCAAAGATTCACGGTGACAGTATATCTAAATTTTATCCCATGATTATATGCACTACACATGATAAGTATGATCAACTTCATTACATGCCTAATAGTGGATATCAAAGCCACAACCATGTCCATTAGAACCTCCATTGGAACAGGACCATCTCCCATATGAAATGGAACTGAAGGACATACATTGAAAAGTGGAAGAGGTAACATCTCATATATTATCAAAAGTGGCTAGAATAAATACATACATAAGTTTTACAAGATTTTGATAAAATATTCGCCATAATATTCCTAATTTGATCCACTCTAATATATTTAGCTCTACATAAAGCAAAAAGCTTCAGAAACAAACACCAAATTGCATCATTAACTCAAATAGCTTTTAATAAAAATGATATAATTATTAAAAGACATTAACACAATCCTTGATATGTCTAAATGTGCATTTGAAAATATCTGGGAGAATGCTCCAATCTGCATAAGTGATTGCATTTAAACTATTGTACCACTACAGTGTTGTCCTTTAGAAATATATGGGGAACTCTCACAAACACTAAGTATCATCCAAAAAATGATATGTGATAATCATTGTAAATTGATTGAACTAATTGTACATATTATTTTTAAGATTCTCATAGAAGAACTTCAACCAGACACGAGGATTGGCAACAAGAGTAGAAGGAACTATATCATATGTCATGAATGGCACTATCATTTAAGTCTGATTGTTCAATTACAACCACATAACATTGAGCAATTACACCAATTATTACTCCAAAGTTAAAAGAGGAGGAAGTTGTTACTCTACTATGAAAATGAATGAAAAGGAAAAAGGAAAAGAGAAAAAATTTAAAAAATTATAAGGAAAAAGAGTTTTAGACAATGCAAAATTTAAATCTAAACCAAAATCCCAAATCCAAGCACTCCTTAAGGATAATCAAAATTACCCCTCACCTCTATAATATGAGTGCATAAAATATGGAAATTGAATATAGAAATGGGCATTTCAATAAACCCAAAAACCTAGTTTATATACAAGGAGCAAGTGTCTAAATTAAAACTAATTTAATATTAATATATAGCATCATAGCCATACCAAGATGGCCATCTCCTATAATAAATTCTACCCAATGTTTTCTATTCCCTATTCCCTTGCCACACTAGTGAGGTTAGTCTTTCCTAATTCATATGTAAAGTACCTGCTGGGTGGATTTTTGCAGGTAAAATGTCATTAGGTTTGTGGAGGATGTTGCCCAATTGAGCGCAGATTACACCCATGTGAGTCAGGAATTTTCCATGCAATTGATGGTTATTATTAAAGTGACTACTCCAAAGACAAATCATCCAGACTCCTGGTAACACAATTCAATACAATCCAATGCATTGTTAAATTTAATACAAAACATTCACAATATTCGGGCCGTGTGATCTAATTTCTGCGTTGGTGTTCTTCCTAGCAACCCGCATGCCCTGGAGGAGGTGATTGGTGGGGTGGCAGGTTTTGCAGAGGAGCTGCAACAGCTTCTCCTCGTCCTCGCTGAGAAGCGTGGTGGAGAGCTCGATGAGGTGCTTCCAGCAAATGTTGGACTCGGCAACCTCCACTTCCTCCAGCAACACGGCGCACCAGTGTATGAACACGAGGCGCAGGTCCCTCATCCGTAACAGGATTCCTCCCAACATGAGCTCAAGGAAGCGCGACAAGAACTCGAGGAGTAAGGCCAGGCTGCCGCTGCTACTGCTCGCCTTTCTCTTGAGCGCATCTAGGTACTGACTATTCATTGTCAGTTGGATCGCCAGCATCTGGAATCCCCTCATCGAGCAGCTCATGAACAGATTGTTGAAGATGAAGAAGTCATTGCCACTGCTCCTCTCCAACAGCAGGCCACGGCACTGGCTGCCTGGGCTTCCATGCATCCAGCAGCTTGTAGAAACTCAGCAGCTGCTGCTTCTCCTGCTTAGCTTGCTGCAAGCTGCGGCGTGGCTTGTGATCATCGACTGAGGGGAGCGGCTTCTCCACTGGCCTTTCAGTCAGCCTGCTCAGAAGAACCCTGTGCTTCGAAGCTAAGTAATCGACTGTTACCCCTAAACGCAGCAGCGTGCCCAAGATTTCCTGCTTCGACATCCCTTGCCATGAACTAAACGCCAAACATGTGAGGCACTCATCCAGCCGCCCAGGATCTGGCGCCTTGACCGACATGCCTTTGAGTATGTTGAGCGATTGTACAGCAATCTCCGCTGCTCGTTCATGACTATCCACTGGTCGTTGCCCTAAAAGCCTCATTTCGGAACGATAACCTAACCTTCGTTCCTCCTCTCTAAATTCCTGCCCTTTTCTCCGATGCTTTTAGATTCGGGACCTCAAGACAATCAGATCCGTTTCAAGATGAAACACTCCTCTGGATGAATCTGCTCAGTGCATATGCCCGCAATGGGCATCTTGAAGATGCAAAACGAGCCTATGACGCTCCACAGTAACCAAAACTCATGACAGGTACTTCTTATAGTTTCTCACTGAGCTAAGCAACTCGTTCGCGAACGGTCTTGTTTCGTAGACATTGGAGAGCACTATATAACTCTGTGCGTGCTCGGGGTTGATATCGGATACCTGGTCACTGGCCTCCTTTGTTCGAGTTCTACAAGCTCCCAGCAGCGTCATCCACACCGATGCTGCAGCTTGAAACGGCATCTTGCAAATGAATCCTTCCGTCCGAGGAGATTCGCCATGAAAGAGCAGTGGTCGCCAACTTGGTAGCCGTGGATCATCGGGACGAAGAACTCCACGGCCTTGGCGGTCATGCCGCCGTGGCTGCAAGCGCTTTCACATCAGCGACGCCGTGCCACCTGATGAGTACCGCCACCTCGGGCAGGCACGGCTGCGCGGCAGAGGCGGTGGCAATATTCCACCGGATGCTGGAGCTGCTGTGCGTCGCTCTCGTGGACGCAACTGTGGATGTTTCAAGCTCGAGCAGGCCAGCAAGATGGTGGTGAAGGTCTTGGCGTCGGTGCGGTGGCCTGGTTAAACTGCTGGATCCTTCTTCAAAGACTGCACGGAACTTTGTGGGAAGCAGTGCGATGGACATTCTCATTGCGATCGCTGAAGCCAGTGAACAGGAAGTAGAGGATCGTCTGCTCTCGGCGGGCCTGGGGGAGATGATGGTTCAGCACGTACAGTCCGACTTCGAAGTGTTTGGGGTATGCGGCATCGAGGGGCTCAACCTCTTGAGGCAACGCTATCTGGAAGGAGAAGTCGAGACTTTCCGACAGTCAAAGCTGTGTGACAAGAGAGGCATGCAGCGTTCTTTGACGAAAGCTTTTCTCTGGTATAGGTGTGTCCTCGACACGCGTTTCAAGCTTTTGCAAAGAAAGGTACAAAAGTTCTTGGAGCCATTACAAAACAACCGAAATTCAAGGGCAGCTAAAGCTCACTCCAAATCTTTCTCAGGTGATCTTTCACTCTCCCCAACCACCCACCGTCGTCCTCTTCGTCGTCGCCTCCAGGTGGTTCTTGCTCAGTGCCGACCACCTGCCTAAAATAACCTCAATGTAAGAACCAAAGAGACGCACAGACAACCTTACCGACACTCGCGAGGCTCCAGATGCTTCACCAACAGTGGACACATCTTTCGTCTCTTTCGTTAAGGATGAAGCATATATTTCGTACATTTTAGATTGTCCCACTTGATATCATGATTAACCATGACGACAGCACTGTATCTCTGTTTTCCAGAGACTATCGAATCGGAGCATTCAGCTACACTTCTCTCCATGTCAAAGGAATAAGGATATGTGCCTCCTCCCCAGAGCATATACATTCCCTTTCCTCCGACTTCAGCGGGCCATCCCATGCCAAGTTCTTCGTCAAAGTACTCTCCAACCTTTGTTGTAGTAAGGGCAGACCATGGCATACCAACGCATGCTGACAGAGCTAGCCTTTTGTGATTCGCCACAAAGGCCATTTTCCCACTCAGCTTCTTGGACACCTCATGCACGCTGAATGTGGTATTAGCAATACCAGCCAGTTTAATTGAGGAGCTTGATTCAGCAGCCTCTGTCGAGACAGTGGAGGCCTTGAACTCAGCTCTTCCTTCTAGAGCCCCAGATGCCCCTAGCCGCAAATAACCACCTTGCATTCGCATGCCTAGCAAGTGATCATTGCTTGTCGCAGTCGAGGATATACTCGTCACAGATTTATCATGAGTGTCATGAAACACCATTGTGTCCAACAGTGTTGCCGTAGCAGTAGAATCTCCGACACCAAACTCCATCAAAAGGTCGTCATGAAGTACACCAACTCGGTCGTCATTTGCGATACACCTCCCAGATGTCTCAAAGCCGCCTTTGAGTACAACGCTCATCTCCATAGCATCCCAACCATTCTCGATCTTAAAGCGGAACACCATGGACGCCGACAATGCAAGTCCCGAGTGAGTTGATCTTGCTAACTGGAGGACCCCATCTTGCATAATGCCAGTTCCAGCGGGTGCCCCCCGCAACACCACCACCACTTCAAGCTCACCAGCTCCATGATCTTCTTCTTCTTCTTCTTCTTCAGTTTCTTCACTCTCTTCACTCCCGCCTCCACCCTCATCCTGGCCACTGTTCTGGCCACCGTTCTCATCCTGGCCTTCGCTTCCATTGCCGTCCTGGCCATTGCCATCCCCTACACCTCGCCCATCCTGGGCAGCATGCCCCCCATTGCCATCCGTTACACCCCGCCCATCTTGGGAACTAGAGCCATGCCCATCTGCTGTTTGCCCTTTCTGGGCACCACCCTCTGTGCCCTGGTTCCTGCAGCGAGTGAGTGTGAAGCTTGGAGTGGTGTTGTCCCATACCTCCTGCCACTCTGCCTTGGACAATTCCACAATCGTCACAGAACTCGGGATCAAGGGATTTCTTACCACTTTCCCAAATGGCAATCCTACCTTGAATAATTTTACCATTTCAATGGCACTACCAAAATAGAGCGCCTCACAATCGCCGTCTTGAACACGGACGATTCTCGCTCCATCAGCCATTGCTATCGCTTTAAACCCTCGCCAGTTTTGCCCTAACCCTAAGTCTAGATATGAAACTTGTTCTATATCCTATCGCGATTATCTGTTGTTACAAAACCCAGAAACAAAAAGAAAAGAATGGCAGCGCTCTACGTCGATGTGTTGGGGCGGTTGCCGGCAAGGATCAAAGAGATTTCCAGGCCCCGACTGAAAGCTTGGTTGAAGAGGAGCCGGCTCTGGAAGGTAGACACGAACGGGAACCACGAGAGAATGGCGACAGGGACGAAGATCACGGTTCCCATCCCAGCGTCATAGAGACGAGCCAAAGAACGCATCGATTTCCACAGGCCCAGGAACTTGATGACCGGTCTCCAGGCAATAGCAATCTGGAAGAACTCACACACGTAAGATGGTGGAAAGAACTAAGACTTTTTTTACCGAGAGGATTCCCCATCCGGTTGGAAGGAGGGCCAAGGCGGAAGCAAAGATGTCTCCCACTGTAAGCGTCGACGCGATGATAGCGGCGATTAAGCCGCCGAGGAGAAGGATGAAAATCACGCCTTGCATTAGCCGGAGAAACAACTGGATGTTTGTTGCTGTCTTCTGGCTCAAGCTGAAAATCTGGAGAAGCAATGAATGGAAGAGTTCATCGTCAATACACTGTCAAGAAGCTGGAAGAACCTCACCTTGAACAAGAGTATGAATGCCGCAAATACCACCCAAGAGACGCCATAAGCCTGGAACAAGAGGAACAGACGGTAATATGATACAAAAAGATAGTGTAAGCTTACCGTCAAGGACGTGCTAGTTCCGGTAACATGGAGCTTATAGACGACACCGTACTGGAAAATGAAGAAACGCAAGCTGAGGATTGTTTCCAAGATCCTGGATCTGAACGTGCGAATGTGCTCCTGGTATGGTACACACGAATGGTTAGATTTGCGGGAAAGCGGCTTAAACAGTTTCTTACTTGCTCTTCATCCCACCATGCTTCCCAGCTCTCTTCTCCTTTCACTCCGACTCCACCTTTATACAAAAGCCAGTTCGTCCAGTCATCGAAGTCGTCCACAGTTCTGAAGTTAAGACGAAGACAGTGGAATAATCAACCATAGAAAAATTACAGTTGTGCTTACTTTTGCCATTCGAAGCCGGACGGATTGAACAAGTAGGGAGCATACATCCACGAAATGGCCAGAAACCAACTGCTAAACGACAAGAGAAAGTAGCTGGTTCCACTTGAAACACCATAAGCCATGTATACGATCAAAAGCATAACGACTTCCAGGCTGGTCAAAGCAAGAATGAGTGCGTTTTCCACGATAAAATAATCAACGTACCCTTTTACAAAATGACTGCGAGAATAAAGCCGATAGTTTTCAGCGAATGGAATGTGCCGAACCACGAAACCTCTTCCGGTAGCCCGATACTTAACAAAAACAAAAGGACTTTTAGAGACGAGACCACATAAACGTCAACGGAAACATTAACCTTGGCACCGCCATGCAGAATTGTTCTACCAAAATAATGACATTTCGTTCCGAGAGAAAACGTAAAGAACACGGAGCACAGTTGCAATTGCATTGTGATAAAACTGATGATTGCCTGCGATCACGTAGAGATGAGCATCGAAGCTGTTTTAAAGAGCATTACCTTAAGCACCCCCTGTTCTAATACAAGCCCCATAATCATAGGTACTGCCGTAAGAACACCGATTTGGAAAAGAAATTGAGCATTCAGAGCACTCTCAAGGGCCGTGTTATCCAAAACGTCCGCTGTGTTCCTCAAGCTCGCTTCGACACCAGATAAAGACTGCAAGAACTCCGAAAAGTTACAATTTGCACGAAACTTTCAAATGTTTTTGACGCACCAGATATATTTTTCCATAGAGGAAGGCGTAAACTGTCCATACAGTAAACTGAAAGACAAAGATCAAATGGAGCTTAAAAAACCAAGTACGACCTTACCATTGTGCAAATGTAGTAACCCACAGTCGTATAAAAGAACGACAACATTCTGAAAAAATCAAAAAGCTGACCCAAACGGTATACATCCCTGCTAAGCATTTGCTCCCCGTTCCCGCTGGAGACTTTAGCCTCAAAGAGTGCAATCTGGTTGAGACCAACATCCCTTCCTTTCCCCACCTAAGATGTTTCATGGAATCAGAGTATGTTACCAATAAATGTGAAACAAACCTGGATGTACTCGTGATGTGTAATATTACCACGCCGCAGAGTTGAGTTGAAGCCTGAAAAGTTACAACAGAATGGGACCGGAAAAAAAGTTGATAACAAACCTGCAAATATATCCTCACTAATGTTTATGACCCGAGAGGCTTTACTAATGCCCCCCCTTGTTATATGGAAGATTCTATCGAAAACATCTGGATGACCGTAATGCATTCTCACCCTGCATAAAAACTGTTAACACTACAAGTTCTACCAAGAATAGACGTACTTCAGAGGCTTTGCAAGAACCCTTTGCCCCAGCGTAACAAAACTAGTTTCCTGGCTTGACATAAACCAAGCCAAAGAAGATACACTGCAAGAACACATACTGGTTAGTAAAATATCCTTCAAAAACCAGTAAACAAACCTTCCAGTAAAAACATGTTCACGAACACCCAAGATCGACGGGGGACGCAAACCGTGGTTCGAGTCAAACTCTTGAAGCAGGTTTCGCATTTTAAGGGCCTCTTCGAAATAGTTGTCCTGCAAAATAAAATGGTAAGTCTGTGAGAAAATGAATGCAAAGTAGTACCTGGTTCATATCTATGGTTTGTATTGCATCTCCACGGGTAAAAATAATCGCATGATTTTGATTTTCAGGCTTGCCTTCTCCAAGTTTTGGATTTCCCGGTAATTTGATAGTGTAGATATCCTGTAGTACCTGATTAGATTAAAGTTGAACGCATAGCGAGCGTACCTGGTCCTTGCCACTTGCATCCGTTTTGATAAGTTTAGAATAGTATTCTTTATCGATTTTCCCTTCTCTTAAAGTTTCTACAACGTCAATGTATGCAATCCTCAAGGCTTCGTTTCTGTCAAAAACAAAAGAAAAAAACGGTGAATATTTTCACTATACCATTACCCAGCCTACTTCTGCATCAAGTAATTGATGTCTGTAGCTCGTTGATCTCGCTTGTGCTTTTGCTCGCCATAAATTTGACAAGTAACAACATAAGTAAATTTCAAGTCGGATTGAGCTCGAGCTCCACGAGATAGCAAGTAATCTTGGTGATTACGAGATAGTCCATCCTCCACATCTGTACGATACAGCAAACCATTCAGTTTCGTGGCGAAGGCGATTTTTTACATACCTCCTATGTCAGATTGTTCGAGGAAGCTTTGAAGTATCAATGCTCTACGGTAGTACATCATTCCTCTAACTGCACAAGGAGATTATAATCAACAGGAATATAAATATCTGTACCTGTTCGAGCAAGAGTCTGCCCTCGGTAAGATGCCCAGAGACGGAGCTCAATGAGATCAAGAGATTTGTTGTTTAATTGCCGCTCGAGCTCGGCCTCAGTAATTTTTATCCGTTCCAGGAAATTACGCCACTCATCTGCAGAAAACTAATTAGACGATGGAAAGGAGCAAGCTTCCAAATGAACCTGGAAAGATCTTTTGCAGATAGAAAAGAATGCTGATACCGTCTTCATTGTCTTTCCGAAGTTGATCTTTGCTATACATCACGTCCTCACTGTAGTAAGGTGTGAAGACGCTGAAAGTTTTTGGCCATCGTCAGTGCACTTGAGCAAGGATCTTGATCTTGAGTGATGTACCTGAACGAGAGCATTTTCTGAACTGGTAACGGTGCTGGCATATTCATAAACAAGGAGTTGGTGAAAAACTGAAGACGACGACGAGCCTCCAAATTGCGAGGAATGTTCACAGCAGACTCCTTCAGGGAGAGTAAGCTGTGAAGCCTCTTTACTTGATCTCGCTGAGACTTCAGGTCAGAAACAAAACAAAATCTACACGCGATCACAACGAACCTCTTCGCCCTGACGAGGCCAGGAAATTCTTCCAAAGAGCCTGTCTTCACGTAATGCTTGTACCAATGCTCCCCATCCCTCATATTTCTCCCTAATTCGAAAAGCGAATGAAAACTATGAAGAGCATGGAGCAACGAACCTTAGCTCAACAGATAAAAATTCACGCATCACAGTTTCGTACAAATCTTGCAACGCTTTTACAGCGGATTTGAGATTCTCTGGACTTTGATCTCGAATCTGAGAATGATAAATTTTGTCAAATTTAACAAACGCTTGTATGCATACCAGAACGGCCGTAAGCGTTGTCACTTTACCCAGTATATCATGCAACTTTTGAAGATTAAAATGTGCAACAAAGTGTCCCTCGTTGATGATACTATCAATATCTTGAAATATAGTCCTTATCCTGCAAAATGGTTTCAGCAGATAAACAAAATAAATGTCATAATTACCAAGTCTTAGCCTCATCATGCAGCAATCTTTTTAAAAGCCATTGTACGCTGTGATAGATCTCTTCAATGGCAAAATACAAGTACTCTTCTCTTCTTATCCTCTCGAGGAGCTCGTCCTGGTTGCCTTTGTGATCCTCGGCCATACCGATAGCAATATAGACCTGTTCATAGAAATCAACATTTGCCAATCATTTGAAGAAACCACCAACCTTACTAGCGAGGAGAAAAAGCGGCCACTGTACTAGAGGCAGAATGCTGTTATTTCCCGGCATCAAAAGCAAGTCTTTCTCCCTGCAGCAATAAATCACTAAATGGCGTCAAAAAGTTGACACATACCTGTCACTAATATAGTCCTCTTCCCGAAGGCTGAGTATAAACTCATTCCAAAACGGAGCAAACTTTGCTGCATTGACTTTATTTCCAAGATCCTAAAAAAGATGCAAACTATGAGTAGTGAACAATAGCTGTCGGGCTTACATCATTTGTCAAGTTCATGCTCGGGGGAATAGTTGGAACTCTGCGAGATACGAACAAAATTACGTACGAAGTTAATAAAAATAAAGAAAACTAAAAGTTCTCACGTTTCTTTCAGTTTTGAGGAAACTAGTGTTTCTACAAAAGCTCGTGGAAAACTTTCAAAGCGCCTACGCAACATAGTAATGGAACGAATCTATTACAAAAATAGTTAGTAAGCAAAAGCTGCCACGTAAAGGAAAATCAATTAACTTACTTCTCCAAGACGGTCTTTTGCACCACTAAGGCCACCTACGAGCGCAGACAACACCGTATACCATATTTGTGTATCCAAAAAGTAAATCTACAGAAATCCGTTAGAGAAAAAATATCTCAACACAGTTTAAAGTTCTTAGTTACCAGTATTACAGGAGCCCAAAGTGAAACGAGGGTCAGAGCATTGTGATTTCCTGTCATAAAACAGCGGTTAGTGACTGTATCAACTGAGAAAACATACCCTTTGAAACGAAATCGTGCCAGTCGTAAGTGATGGTTCTGACATCAACTATAGCTCGTGATGGTCTTACTAGCGGACGTATCTATGATATACGAAGTTAAAGGAGCCACAGAATAGAGAATTTTACCAGTAGGAAATACGCGAAGGAAAACTTTGCTCCCAGAACAACAATCCAAAAGACGAAGTATCTGTGAAATGAATAAGCACAACAAAAGTCATAACAAGCTTTGTACCTGAGGAAGTCAGCAGCTGATTCATATAGCCCACGGCCAACGTAGTAACGCTCCTACGGCACGAAGTAAGGATTCCATAGAGGAAATGAAGAAGACAAACCTGATGGACCCACTTAATGAAATGAACAAATCCTCCTTCTCCAAGGCCAGAAACGGCACGATAGCAGAAAGGCAAGCGCATGATGACACTGATAAAAAAGTGAAAGGCCGCGTAAACACCAATTATGAGAAGGTAGATTTTAAAATATGAGGAGTCTGATACACCCTGGCTCGTTTCGTTGAGAACTTGGCTGGAAAAGCAACTCGTGTTAGTTGTTAGAGGTTTATTGGTTTAGAGATAAGAATCAACTTTTAACAAGCTTACACGTAAAGTATCGTAAGAAGAGCAGCTGACGCGCCGAAGAACAAGAATCGAAAGAGTATTCTTAGAAGAACCGATCTGCTGGTGCTTGAGTATGCTCCGTACAACAATATAACATCAAATACACCTTCACAAACCCGAGAATTTAGCAAGGAGAAACACATCATGAACGTACATTGTGCAAATTTCATCACCACATATGTGGGGCCAAGGCTGAGTAGCCTCTTTATCGTGACGAGATGAAGATTTTCGTGAAATGCGAAGATTGTCAAGGCCTATTAAATAAAAATATCAAAAGAACGGACCAAACCGGGCATTATTCAAACCTGAAGCATTAGAACCAGAAATATCCATAGACGGTGAAAGCTGTGATACATATGTATAAATGTCCGATGTTCCACAAACAGCACTTTCCCTCCGTATCTACCTTTTCGATATTGTAGATCGGGATTAGTCTAATCAATAACAATTAGAAAATAGTAAACACCAGAAAACGTAAAA
This sequence comes from Selaginella moellendorffii, assembly GCF_000143415.4. Lineage (NCBI taxonomy): Eukaryota > Viridiplantae > Streptophyta > Lycopodiopsida > Selaginellales > Selaginellaceae > Selaginella > Selaginella moellendorffii. The sequence goes on along the minus strand of NW_003314434.1, from coordinate 133,673 downwards.
CTCACATTCCTTTTCTTCGGTTTCGGTCGCAAGAAGAATGACCCGTTTCTTTTCCATGGCCAATGAAGCTCAAAACACTTATGCGACCTACACAGGGAAAGCAAGGAAATGAAAAAATTGAAGTCAGTGGTAGAAAATGATACAGACCAGAAGTACTCATTAAAGTCGTCATAGTTTCTACTTGCAGCATGAGAAGCTTTGCCATCGTTCGTGTTCGCTGCTTCCTGCGAGCATTCTCAGAAAAACGTAAGACAACAAGAAGATGACGTAATACCGCCGAAAGCAATTCATAAATTGGTGAAACGACGCTGTGAAGGAACCCGTATTCCGAATCGTTTGTCAACATTTTTGATCTTTGTGCAAGTTGACCATCCAATATCGTGTAAAGCTCTTCAGTCATCTGAAATGTGATCGCAGATAAAAATGAAGTAAAACAGAAAAACACACCGACCATGTGAAAAATGTAGCAAAGGCATTCGGGTAAAAACCTCAAGTTGGCCGCTTCGCCCCAAATAAGAAAATACAAGGATACCAAGAGCACCTTTCTTTGCCTATTGTGAGCTCTGTAGAAAATACAAATACAAAGGTAAGCAGCATGGCCTTTTATAAAACGGATAACTTGCACACCTCGCAGTGACTGGCCTTGCTCTAACAAAAGAGCACCATCTGTTGTAATTTGCCAGGGTTCTATCAAAAACACGGGTGACCGCCTCTTCATCTAATTGCTGCGTAAAAATAAATAGCTCAGCGCATCATAAATGAGCGCGAATTCATCTTACTGTATCCTTGTCGTGTAAGACCTCTAATTTTGATTGACTGTTGGCAAGCAAAAGAAGGAGATGCTCCCGTTGGTTGATTACATTGTCCGTCTATAAACACCAGAGGGAGGAACTCACGAGGAGTCACAATAGCACTAGAGTACCTGAAATCCGAAGATGAAGTGCAGCAAATCAAAAATATCGATAGGCCTGTGCTTTGGTTTGGAGTAATTTTGAGGTAGCTGAGGAAGGTCGCTAGTGTATTCCACCGCCGAAATCGCTCCCCTTACCTGTATTCCACGAGAACATTTGAAAAGAAAATAAAGAAAAGCAAAAGTATGTTCCACCTCTGGAAGTAATATGATTGCGTCTGCTACTCCAGGAGCCTCCAAAGGAAGAATGTTGTAAGGCTTAAATTCTTCCACTTTTGCAGCATCCGACTCCATCATTCTTTTCATCTGATATAGCGAAGTACGATTCAGAATGTGGCGTCATTTAAACAGACTTTACCTCCTCCGAGATATTGGCTGCTGCTTCTGGCGATGCCTGCGTGAGAGCCTCGAGCACCTCTTTCAAAACTCTTAAAGTTTCGAAGACCCTTTTCGATCTTTCCGTCTGGATCTTCAATCTAAGAAATTCAATGTGACTGTTTAAACCCAGATGCTACATAAAAGCACCAACTTACTCTCCCGGTTGAGCATCTATGTCCCCAGCTGCTCTCCATTGTCTTCCCTGCTCTTTTAGCTCATCAACGTTGTGCTTCTGCCGGTAGTACTTGTAGTATTCCCAAAGCAAAGAGATATCCTGACTGCGATCGATCCTTTCTCCCTCTTTTCTCGACAGTTTTTGCTGTAACTTAAACCTCTCAAAAAACCCACAAACACCAGAGAAGCCGCGTACCTTGATAACCGACTTTAGGCCCGTCTTGAACTGGAGGACTCCTCTCCCTTCGCTCTTGGGGTCCAGGTTCTGAGCTAGAGTGTAAGCATACTCACACACTGAGAAGAATTCGACCAGCCAGAAGCGCCTCATCAGCTCAGAAAGTATAGTCATGAAAATCACCACGAACTCACAGATTCTAGAGACGCTGGGATTGTCAGCTTGGATCTCGTCGGCAGCCTGTAATATTGTCTCGATGTTGGTCTCCCGCAGCAGCGATGGCGGCACCGCATCGCTGGTGGCACCGATGCCCGATCCCTCGCTGGCTAGACCTGATGTTCCTCGCAGCTGCTCGCGCCGGAGCGCTGCATCCACAAGCCTCTCCCAGTTGGATAGCGCCTTCTGCCACGCCATTTCTGCCGGCCGCCTGCCCCGATCTAGGAAAACCTAAAACATGACAAAATGCTACTCGTCTGGGCGAGCTTCTCAGCAGCTCGAGCCATTTGAAAAGATCACTGTCGAAGGGAAATCCCTGCCGTTGATTTTGGCGACTTGTACATTCCGGATAGGAAAGAGCGGGCGCGCATTGTACGCAACGCGAGATCCCAATCTCCAGCCGTCCATTGCCAGGAAGCCGTTTTAAGGAGCTCGTGGCCGTCGGATCGAGAGGTCCTCCCTACGCGGACTCTTGACACTGACAGAAGCATCCATCCAGGTACGTTTGATGCGTTTCTCTTTTTTGCCACGCTCCCGAATTTTCCTTTTAACCATTCTTTCACTAGTTAAGCCCGCGAATATTCCGCCACATGGAGGAAGTGTCTATTGGAAGTAAAGCTCTCTTTGAGTAGCGAGGCGGGAAAGCGAGCGCCCTAAGGGTATCCTATTTATTTCGATGATTCCTCGCCGAGTGATCGTCGAGGCGCCGGAGCGATGGCCGCGAGCTCGGCAACGGATCACGCTAGCAAATTGCTCGAGGTATTTCTTCGATCGATCCAGCGGCGGGCTTAATCGTTTCGTTTTCAAGGTGGAAGACAGCGTCAAGAAGAAGCTCAAGACAGTCAGAGAATCGATAATAGATGACACAAAAGATGAGGACATACTGGATTACCTCAGAGACGTTTGTAAGTTCCAGGTCAGGATTTTCTTTTTGCCCAGTGACGATGGATGACAGCTCCAGTTCCAGGAAGACAATGTGAGGAATCAGCGCGAGCACATTATCCAGTTGATTGCCAACACGCACGAAAAAGATATCAGTTCCGCCATTCGTCACCTTGCGAATAAGACTTTAGAGAATTACAAGAGTTGGTATACGCACTCTAAGTCTTGGATTGATGATGAGCACTCTAAATCTCGGATTGATGATAAGCACTCTAAATCTGATCAGCACAGGTATCTAAAACTTTTTTTCTATGGTCGCTTCACCACCTTCATTACAGTTTCAAAGGCGACGATCATCTAATGTCCTTGTGCTTGTACTTGCTGATATGGGGAGAAGCGGCGAACTTAAGATTTATGCCCGAATGCCTTTGTTTTATCTTCCACAAGGTTCTTCACCAGAGAAGTAGATCACTTGTGTTTCATTACTATTTCTTTTGCAGATGAAAACAAGTATAATTCGGCATAATGCCAAAGCCAAAAATGGGTTTCTCGAGAGCGTGATTACGCCCGTCTATTCGATTTTGAAGGAGGAAAAAGATCGCAAACCAAGTCCCATTATTTCTCATAGAAGGATTGCAAACTACGATGATCTGAACGAGCTATTCTGGTTGGTAATTTTCATAATTCTTTGTACCAAAGCTGTTTGTTGTTTCCAGGTCCTCTCAGTGCTTGAAAGTCTTCACATGGGATGATAACAATCTTTCTTTGGTCATAACAGTCCCCGGATTAGAGAAATGGCGACGCAAGAAAAAAGTCAATTTTATCGAGCATCGCACTTTTCTTCATATTTTCCATAGCTTTCACAGGCTTTGGATTTTCTTCACAATCATGCTGCAGGTTGGTGCCACTTTGGTGTATTGAACTTGTAATCTGGTAATGTCCACAGGCCCTGCTTATAATTGCGTTCACTCAAAGCCTTAAGCTCAAATACCTTTTACTTTTTGGTCCTACTCATGCCTTCTTGATGTTTTTCCAGTGTAAGCCAGAAGCCTTTGGCTTTTATTAAGATCTTACACTTCGTGTGCAGCCACTCTCGACATCGTCTTTACCTATGGTGCTTATGTAAAGCACAATGTGAGGATTGCTCTCCAGTTTCTTTTCTACGGTGTTGCAACAGGGATCCAAACCTTTCTTTCTATGTAAGGAATGTTTCTGATACGTTTTCTTACCCCTCGTTTCCAGCAAGAGCTTTCAAGAAAATGAACCTGAAACTTCTGTCGACTATTTTAAGATTTACGAGTATGTGGCGTCATTTTATCTCGTAGCGCATTTGGCTCATGCAATCGGCCACTCCCTCTTGAGCTTTTTCCCCACTGATAAAGGGAAATCTGTTACATGGCTCAAATGGATATTCAAGGTTTGTAATTTGCTTTTGGTAAGCTCTAAGAAGTGTAAAACAGGAAAGGTACTTTATCGGGAGTGGCATGCAAGTAAGACCATTGGATTTCCTTAAGTATGTATAATGTCTATTCTAGTCCTCCTTTCTATGTCAATTCGTGATGTCAGGTACGCGTCCTTTTGGATAGTTCTGCTCGCTGCCAAGTTTTTTGTTAGCTATAAGACACAAGTGAGAAGTTTCAAGGTTTTTTTTTATTTATGCCACGATTACTTATCGAATTGCCTTCAGATAGTACCTTTGGTTAAGCCAACGCGCTCTATTATCATGATGAGAGATGCGAATTATGTTTGGCACGACTTTATTTCCAAGAGTATGAGCATGCACGTCCTGTTCCAAGCTTAATTTTCTCTTGATTCTTCGGCAGACCATTACAACATTCTCACCGTTGCCGCCTTGTGGACACCAGTAGTCCTGGAAAGTATATGTTTTCATACTTTGATGAAGGTACTAAAATTGGAATGCATTGCATCGCAGATTTATTTCCTTGACACGCAGATTTGGTATGTCGTATTTTCCGCTATTCTTGGCTGCGTAACTGGTGGTATCGCCCACCTTGGAGAGGTAATGCCAGGTTTTAAATGGTACCAGCTAACTATGAAAGTGATTTTCTCTTCAGATGAGGTCAATGTATATGTTTGCCAAGCAGTTTCGCAGGATGCCAAAACATTTTGAAAAACGATTAGTTGAGGGTTCTGGAGAACCTGTTTTTTACAAGTGCTGGAATGAGCTGATCAGTAAATTGCGAGAGGAAGACTACTTAAGTGACAAGTAAAGTTCTCACAATTCTATCACTTCTTTTTTTCATGGCCTGTTTGTGTTCCAGTGAGAAAGAGCTGTTCGTAATGCCGCCACCAAAAGAATTTACAATTGGAAACGGTGCGGTTAACGTTAACAGGTGGCCTCTTTTTATTGTAGTCAATGAGGTAACCTCTTTAGGAATCAGTAAACTCGTTTTTGATATGATCTTCTTGTGGAATAAGGTGCAACTTGCTGTGTCATTGGCTGATAGAAAAGACCATAACGAGCTTTTAAGAAGTCTCAGCAAAGAAGGCTATCTCCGAGATGCTATCAAAGAAATATTCTTCACCGTTGGAGAAATCCTTGACCGGCTTGGCGTGTGGTAATGTTAGCTCCATATTGGAACTTGGCCCTCAATTGCCTATATAGGACGAACGAGTTGAAAGAAAAGTACTATAATAACTGGAAACATGGCATATACAACGAGGAAGCTACTCATCTGCTTAAAATGCGGATACCGATAACGAGTCCTATGGTTCAAAATCTGCTGGATGACAAGACTCTCCACGTAAACTGGAATGTGAGTGAAATTTCTTGCGTTAGAAAGCAGTCCCTGATACTTATCTTGCAGGATCAGGAGCTGAACACTTTGAGTGTGGAAAAGCTTCGACTTGAGAAAATGCTAAACGGGACAACAAATGTCTTAGACGTTCCTAGAAACGGAGAAGCCCGACGCCGGCTTCTATTCTTTGGCAACTCGTTGCTCATGAAAATGCCAAAGCCTCCATCGGTTGATCGAATGCTATCTTTCAGGTGCTTTTTACAGGCGTGTTCTCTTCAAAAAAAATTTAATATTCTTCTGCTTGCAGCGTTTTGACACCATATCTGGATGAGGAAGTTGTATATAGCACAAACGACCTTCATACGAAAAACAAAGATGGGATTACCACGCTATATTATCTCCAGCTTGTCTACTCAGGTATGTGAGCTGAATTATAGATAGCATGCTAGCATGGTGTTGCAGACGAATGGGAGAATTTTAACGAAAGGATGGAGAAGAAAAGGATAGGGAAGAAAAGCCTTCCTGAGGACGACGACGAAATCCGACTTTGGGCTTCATATCGTGGCCAGACTTTGGCAAGGACGGGTAAGTGCACATTCAATCACTTTGATTGTTGATTTGTGCAATATCTTTCGTATGCAGTTCGAGGAATGATGTATTATTATGATGCCTTGAAGTTTCAACATACCGGGGGCGACGGTGATGAGTTAATAGGTTGGTTAATCGACGATTTTCTTTTGGCAGCTACTTAAACTTGGATTGCACAGACCTCGTGCCTGCGCAAAAGTTCACGTATATTGTAGCTGCTCAAAGATACGGCGAATTTATAAAAACCAAGCACACTAAAGCAAATGACATCAACTTTTTGATGAAGAAGTATAATATCCATGATTTTGTGAACTAACATGAATTCTGTGATACAGGCATCCACTTTTAAGAGTGGCATATATCGACGTAGGAAACGATGGGAAAACGCATTCATCCAAGCTTGCAATGCTTGATGGGAAAGATATAAAAGTAATACTCGATTGTCGCTTCTTTCTTATTTTTATTTTCATTTTTTTCTTTTTAGACAATATACAGCATTGAGCTTCCCGGTGATTTTCGCATCGGCGAGGGAAAGCCGGAAAACCAAAACCATGCCATCATCTTTACCCGTGGAGAAGCATTGCAAACAATTGACATGAATCAAGTGACCTATGCAATAACTTAATCTTTACCGTTTTGATAATTGTTTCCGTCTAGGACAATTACTTTGAGGAGGCTTTAAAAATGCGAAACTTACTTGAGGAATTCCGCCCTCCCCACAAGAAACCGGACAGACAAGTGCCGACCATCTTGGGTGTCCGAGAGCATGTATTTACTGGAAGGTACTAAATCAAACTCGCACTTGAAAATTGATTTTTTTTTTTTTTTTTGCAGTGTTTCATCGCTAGCGTGGTTCATGTCCAATCAGGAAACCACCTTTGTTACTCTCTCCCAACGAGTCATGGCAAATCCATTGAAGTAAGTCCTGCTTTACATTTCCCAACCTTCTACAATACTGTATGCAGGATACGAATGCACTACGGGCATCCAGATGTGTTTGATCGGATCTTTCACATAACCAGGGGTGGGATCAGCAAAGCCTCGAGAACCATCAACTTGAGTGAAGACATCTTTGCTGGTAAGTCACACCTCTGCTCGGTGTGAACTAATCGAATGCAATTGTAGGATACAATTCTACACTCAGAGGTGGCATGGTGACCCATCACGAATATATTCAAGTTGGTAAAGGTCGGGACCTGGGGCTGAATCAAATATCAGCATTTGAGGCCAAAGTCTCGAGCGGAAATGGCGAGCAGATCCTCAGCAGGGACGTCTACCGCTTGGCACGATTCTTTGATTTCTGGAGAATGCTGTCGTTTTACTATACATCTGTTGGGTTCTATATATCTACAGCGGTAAGCATGAATTCAAATCATTGTAAACTTGGACTTTTTTCTTTTTTCATTTTTCTTTTTCTACAGATGATAGTCGTGGCACTTTATGCATACTTGTATGGGAAAGTTTACATGGTAGTCCTAAACTTCCCAACTTCACGTAATAGTTCTGTGTCTTCTTGTGAAGGTTCTGTCGGGGGTGGAAAAAGATATGCTGACAAAGGCTCGCATAGAAGGCAACAACGCACTGGAATCAGTGCTTGCAACGCAAGCGATTTTTCAGTATGGGTTCTTAAACTGCGCTCCCATGGTCACGGGCTACATTTTGGAGCAAGGCTTTCTCAAGGTGATGTTTTCCAAGTTTACAAGGAATGTCTCACAAGCTCAGTTTTATTCACTTTCAGGCTCTACAGTACTTCATTCTCATGTGGCTGCTGGGCTCGTTTATTTTCTTTGCTTTCTCGTTGGCCACAAGAACACACTACTTTGGTAGGACGATACTCCATGGAGGTGCAATGGCAAGTGAAGAAAGAATTAACTTCGAAGCTCCTCTAAACCATGGATGTTGTGTGTCAGTATCGCAGCACTGGGCGTGGATTTGTCATTGAGCACGTCCATTTTGCTGAGAACTATCGCTTCTACTCGCGCAGCCATTTTGTCAAAGGGTACGTCTTTTATGTCCTCGTTCGAAGCTAATCCCCGTGTAGTTTGGAGATAGCAATGCTGTTGTTCGTCTACGTGGTATATGGAGCACAACGGACAAGAAAAGGATACGTTCTACTGGCTCTGGACATCGGTTTCCTTGCCATATGCTGGCTCTACGCCCCGTTTTTCTTCAATCCACTCAGCTTTGAGTGGCAAAAGTAAGTTAGTCTGATGGCGTTGTTTGCACGAATGATAAATTCTTCTTTTCCAGGACTGTGGAAGACATAACCAACTGGAATAACTGGCTTACAAACAAGAGCCATTCCGCCCCGGATTACGAGAGCTGGGCCACCTGGTGGGAAAAACGGGTACAAGAAAAGTTATCCAACTTGAAAACTACTAGTTTCGTGTTTCTCTTGTTCTTTCTGCTAGACGGATTTGATGGGCTTCCGAGCTAGAGCCGTGGAATGCATCCTGAGCTTACGCTTCTTCCTTATCCAGTTTGGAGTGGCTTATCACCTCAGGTCGGGTGTCGGAACAATCTCTCTGCTGGTAAAAGCTGTGTTTTCGTCTTTAAGAGCATGCACAAACAAGAGAGCTTGTGCTGTCAGGTGTACGCAAGTTCATGGGTGTTGTTCGTTTGCATAGGCTTGCTAGTGGCGGTAAGCTCCAAACCCAGCCAGCTCTCACGCTAATCAAACGTTTCTCTCTTTTGTAGTTCCTGTCGCTCAGCCCAAGGAGCAGTAACAAGCTCCGCTTTGTTCACTTCCTTGCATTCATAGTTCTTCTCGCTGCCTTCATCACCGGATGCGTCTTCACGCTGAGGCTCCAAGTCCTGGATGTTATAGCGAGCATCCTAGCTCTCATTCCCACCGGCTGGGGGATTCTCAGCGTAAGCTTTGTGTAGCTTCCCTCCAATCCATTATCACCTCCAACTCTTTCTTCGCAGATTGGCATAGCTTGCAAACCATGGCTCAAGAAGGCGAGGCTGTGGTGGCTCATGTCCGTCTGGGCCTGGAGCTACGACGTCGGCATGGGCTACGTGATCTTCGCTCCCATCATCTTCCTCTCGTGGTTCCCATTTATCTCTCCACTCCACACGCGCATTCTCTTCAACCAAGCTTTTAGCCGCGGGCTCGAGATATCTGTGCTACTGTCAACCCCCATAACCACCACAACAGAAGAAACCATCGGAAGACAACGGGCTCTGGACTTGAATCTGCAGAGAGCAATAGAGACAACAGTTTGCTGTGTGGATCAGGCAGTTTTGCGGGGCCTCAAATGGTCCGTTCTAAGAGTCGACGTTGGCCTCGACACGACTGCTCTCCGGGAAGGTGTTGCAGCAGGCACCGAGAGAGTAAGGCTGTGTTTTCGATCGATCACCAATCATGACTTCTTGCCGTGGTGTGCTAATTTTCAGAGCGTTGCGACGATGATCTTCAGTGTCGATTCAGTGGCGAGAAAGGTGCTGGTCTGCGCTGGAGTCCCAAGTTTCGTGGCGGGGAATGGAGTCGGCGCTGTCGAGTGGCTGAGAAAGGCTTTGGAGCCATTGAATGGGAACAGTGGTGGCGAGTCCATGTTTGCTCAGGGACAAGTAAGCTCCTTCCTTGTATTAGTTTCTCGTCTCGTTTACATGTTCATATTGTTTCAGGGCAGCAACGTTGATGGAATCAGCAAAGCGATGCTCATAGCCGAGGAGCACGCTGCTCACATTTTTTCATCCTAAAAATGCGATAACTGTTAGAGCTGAACGAAACAAGAATAAAAAGTACCATACCATTAGCGGTAGTGTTCTAAAGATGGGAGAGTTGTCAAGAGCTGTATGAAACAAATGGGAGAATTGTCAAGAGCTGTATGAAACAAATGTAAAACAGATGAACTCGTACCGTTATGCGAGAACTAAGTTAAGGATGGCTGCAGCCACAGCCTCGTCCTCGACGGCTACGGCGGGGAATCCTAGAGAGAAGGCTCTCAGAACATCAAACTTGTTGATCGGCTCACAGGCGCGGCGTTGACGCTTGACGATGAAAGAGAGCTGGCCGAGTTGGCCGGGAGTGCATTTCCGGTGGAGCTCCCAGGCATCATCGAAGGAGATGGCAGCCTTTTCCTGGCAGGTTGACGCGGTAGCACACCCAGAAGATGGTGCGGATCCATGCCTTGGCGAGCTTATCTCCCTCCTTTCTCGCCAACTTAATGATCCATCTTGCGTGACCCATTCGGTGGAGCTGTGCGGAGGTAAGTTGATATCGTTTAGCAACGAAAAAGCTCGCTAAATTCGACTATCAGGAACGCACCTCTCGAACACTAGACAGGCCGAGGCATTTGCTATTGTCTCGGAAGAGGGAGTCGCCAAGGGTACGAGGCGATTGGTTGCGGTGACTGGGAACCTCGCAAAGGAGGCTATCCAGCGTGCGGAAGAACTCTCTGCGCGTGTGTCCAACGCCTACTCGCTGGAACTCACAGAGCTAGAAAAGGCAAGTTGGAATTTGCGTTGTGATTCATACTAAAGTCTTTAGATTGTAAACAGGAACTCGCTGCACTTAAAAACCTCTCGCAAATTCCACTGGTTCGGAAGGTCTATTTGCAGCAGCAACTTAGCGAGCTCCAGGTACTAGAGTTTTCATGCTTCGAGTTTTGATATCTCATCGGCATGTTTCTTTCACATGTAAGAAGACAGAAGGAACCATCGGAAGAAGACAGAAGAAGAAGCTTGAACATACATACTGGGAATTTATGATATTACAATGGACCTTTTGAGGCTTTCACTGTGGCAGCTATCCGGCAATAATATCCTGTCAAAACTATATGGCTATTAGCACGAACAATGCTAACAAGCCATCCACACTCACTTGGATGATGGTGGAGCTCCTTTCCTTTTCATAATCTTTGGTCGCCGGCTATCTTTTGTTCCTTTTTCCTGTACAATAGCAGCGCTACTAGCCGGGTGTCCCCCAACTGTTATAGAGTCGCTTTATTCCAGGACGAATCGCTCGTATTTTCACCAGGGTAGAAGTTTGTATCTGTAAGGAACAGCTTTAGCGAAAAGAAGAGCAATAAAGTGAAAGTCGGCACACCTTTGGGCAGTTCCGAAGGTCTAAAGTCTCCAGCAAACTGCAATCTCTTATGGCTTCTTCCAGCTCGCCTTCCTCGATTCCAGATGCCTACAAGCGAGGAGGTGAGATGAAAAGAGGTTTTTTTTTTTGGGCGTAAGAAAACTAAGTACCTGCAAACACAGGCTCACGAGCTTGGGACAATCCAGTTTAAGATCCATGAGCGACAGGCAGTTACTAAAAGAACACAAAGTTAGAGGGCAAAGGTGATAGGCGAATGCGATCCACATACCTCAAGTTCAAAGCTATCAAGTTCGTGCACGCCAGTCGTACCTCCTTTATGTTGGTGGACAAGGAGAGGTTCAGAATCGAGAGATGGAGGCAACCAGCCGATGACGGAATGAAAACTCTCTTGATGTTGGGGCACCCGACGCAGTTCAAAGTCTGCAAGCACCTCTCCGCTGAAACTTCCATTGGCTGTTCTTCACGGTCAGCATCGTGCATATGGGTATCCTCCTCGGTGCTTGCAGACGGCCACTCGATGTCAAACACGTTGGAGCAGCCATTGAGACTGACGTGTTTGAGGTGGGGACATTCCGACAGCAGCCCGTCGATTGCATTCCGGTCAAGGCTCCCATACGAAAGATCAAGTTCTTGCAGATCCGGAAGTAGTTTTCCACCATGCAAGGCGACCAAAGCGTCGTTGGCGAGGTATTTACACGCAGAGAGCCTCAAGACCTGGAGAGAAAAAAATTTAACACCCAACAATTTTCCGAAGATAATCACTGACCTCCAACTGAGGACATGCTTCGTAGATGGGAGACAAGTCGGTCAAAAATGTGTAAGAGAGGTCCAAAACTGTTAAGCCCGGCAACTGCTTCAAGGCTAGCAAACCACTTGGTCCCACGGAAGGACATGACGCCAGAACAAGGGACTGTATAAGCGAGCATGCATTACTCGTGGCCGCAAGACAGTCATCTCCTAGTTGGCTGCACAGTACAGCATCAGTAACAACCAAGTAACGTACGTGTTATCAGATCAAACCTGCAGTACGAAGCATCTAAAGACAGGAGAGACGGGCAAATGATTTCCGCCTGGCGAAGAATTCCACACCCCCTGAGATCAAGAGCCACCATCTGATCCGCTCTGATGACAAGTGTTTTCAGGTGGGGACAGATTCCAAGATTTAAGGATCTCAATCCGACCTGCCACAACACAGCAGCATCTAAGTCATCAATTACCCAACCAAGAAAACATACCGGTTTTAAGCTTGCCCGACTGAGATGGTCACATCCATCTAACAGCAAGCGTTGAAGCTCTGGACACTGAAGATCGATAGAGGAAACTGTTCGGCAGCCAGCAAGAGATAAATAAAGTAACGATGAGCTCGATAACCTTATAGCCGTTAGACCCTGCACAGCGTACTCATGTGCACTTGCCATTTCGAGAAACAGAAAGGACATACCTCACAGCTGTCGAGGATAAGTGATCTCAATCGCGGGCATCCGCCCCCATTACTGAAGACTTCACATAAAGAGTTCGAAAGCGAGTCACAGTCTGTCAAGTCGACCTCGTACAAGGATGGGCATTGCAAAAGTATGGTCGCCAGGTTTTGTTGTTGATTTAGAACTAGCTTCTGTTAGAAAATGTATATAGAATGTAAGTAATTTATAACACGTAGCCGACACTTTACCTGAAGGCTACTCGAACTTATATCAATTCTGTTGAGCATTGGACACTTTGTGACATCGATCGATGTCAGAGCTGGCGAACGAAGAGCAAGCTCTGAAAACCTGATCCAAGTGAAAGATGCCAAAAAGTGAAAGGGACCATAAAACAAAAGAGGACTTACTTCCGACAGTTTGTCAAACTGATCTTCTTTAGGCGCGGTAAGTCTAGCGATACCGTCGTCAGCAACCAGCAAAAATCAAGAAGAAGTTCCTGCAAGAGAAGGACTAAAGTTAACAGGGTGCAAAGTCCATCCTTGACTTACTTCGAGCATGTAACAATGAGAGATGGCCGTCATAGACGAGGAATTGATTCCTTCGCAATTGACAAGGGTCAAAGAAACGAGCACTGGCATCCGAACACCCTGCAAAATCGGACTCAGAATTTAATCCGCAAACTTACAACTCTCATGCTTACTTCAAGAGAAATGTTAGGACAATTTGAAGCATCAAGGGACCTCAAGTTTGAGCACGCGATAGCAATCTCTCGCAGAGTTTCATCACTGACATAAGAGCAATGAGATATATCCAGCTCCGACAAAAGTGGACAGGTTGTCGCTGCTGCTCTCACTCCAGTATCAGAAAGCTTATGGCATGACGATATATCAAGACGCAAGAGTCGAGGACAGTGAAGTATTACAGCAGCTGTGCCTGTGCGTCTTAGAGACAACCCTTGCAAATGTGAACCTCTGCAAACGAGACATAAGGTTACGGACCAAGAACTTGAACATTTAGCACTGTACCTACCGGACATGAACTCGTAAAACTCGGCATTTTACAATATCGAGTTTTAGCAAGTGGTCATGACGGATCTGTATCTCTTGAGAAGCTCCACTGCCTAAGACAGCGTCTGAAATACTCAAAGTTCTCAAACTAGCGCATTCGGCCGATAAAGCGTGAAAGAACGGATCACCATATAACCCCTCTCCCAAGCTAAGAACCTGCAGTGCTCTGAAATTCAAAGAAAAAACAGGGATGAGTGCATGAAAAAGTAATCACTTGAATTACTCGTCACCTGAGGCTCCGGATTGCGTCAAGCGCAAGTAGATCCTCCACAATTTTACATTTCAGGTTTAGCTCGATTGCGTTGGGATACCTTTGGCATAAGTTTCTCACTGCAGAAGATTTTGTAAGAAACAATTGCAACATTGATGCGGTCACCTTGCTTCGGAGTCACCCGTCGGCCTTCAAAATTCAAAATCTTCCAAAAGTCCTCGTGCGCACTTGCGACACGCCATTGCCGACAAACTATTGCCGCACGACACAAGGAGACGTCATCCAGATAAGAGAAAACCTGCACAGTTTCAACAGGTATTCTAGCTCCACATCAATAAACAAAAGTTACCTTGTGAAGCAAATCATCTGTAAGATCCATCCTAGCCTCTCCAGCAAAAGGTTCTTCTGGCTCCACCTCCCGGGGCGCGATGGGAACGATTTTCTCTTCCTCCTTCTCTGCGATAGACATCTCCCTGCGAAGCTCCTGGATCTGTAGCTCAAAAGCCTGCGTCTCTCGAGTCTTCCTACGCCTGCAGTGGTGTCATAAAAAATCCAAAAGGAATTTATGGAAGGTAAAACCACCAAGACTTACGCAGCAAAAGTAACAAGCTTCGTCCTCTTGGAAAGCTTGTGTAGCTGGGACTTGTTAGCTCCCGGAGGCGCTAGCAAAAAACACTGCTGCTCGGTCTCAGGAGTATCCTCTTCCATGATCCTCAGTGCCTCGGCTTGATTGCGAAGCCCCCGCCCAAGCTCCGAGATAATCTCCGCCGCGATCCTGGAACCATCTACATCCCCAAACTCAAACCCCAGAGACAGGGAATCCGAGCAAGCCTTCAACGCAGCACTGCTCTGGTACCCCCTGAGCGATTCGCCAGCGCCAGCGGCAGTGGAGCTCGTTCCAATGTCCTCACTGCCGCTAATGCCGCTGGAGCTGCGAGCTAGACCTTTCCCTCTCAGGATCCGGCGCTCCTGTTGTTCCAACTCGGGCATGGAGGAATGGGGCTCATTCTCCAGCCCTCTCGCCGCCCACTCGTCGCCGCCGTTGTTGCTGCTGCTGCTGCTGCTGCTGTTGCCGCTGCTGCTGCCAGAAATCTCCTCCATTTCGAACGCGCATTCCTGGTAATCCACGCGATGCGCCGGCGCCGTGCTCTCGGGCTCGCACGCTTACCTCGATTGTGAGCTCCACTCGCACGCACAAACCCTAATTTTATTTCAGACCTAGGCCAAAACTCTCTCCAGCTCACTGCGATAATAAAAGGGGTAAAATAACTGCAATGCATTTTTATCTTTTCTCCTGCCGTATATATATTTCTTTATCCATTGGACAAAATGCAAGGGTAAATTCTGATAGATATATTTGCCCTAAACCTGGCACACGAAACACGTGCTTGGATACGCCATATCTCCTCCTGCTCGTATTCCCTTTCTCCAGTAAAAAGTCAAATAAAAGGTATGTACGTTTTTCAAGGTCTGGTTTAAACTACGCTTATTGGCTCCGAAGTGGGGGCAAGCTTCTCCAGATTAGGCGGGGCCACTAAGTTGGCGGAGCCGAGGCTTAGCCTCGTCAGGTCCTCCGGTTCCTCCTCCAGTGCTAAGGTTTTAGCAGGGGTTTTGGGCTTAGGCCCCGCTAACTTATCCGCCGCTGGATTTGGCGACGTGGATATACACAGCCACTGTCGCGGATTTTCCACGGAAGATGACGAAATGCTCTCCTCCTGGGGCGCGAGCGGTGGAAGATGCCTTTGGAATCTGGGAGATTCCCTTGGATCCGAGCTCGTTGCATCGTCCATTGCCTGCTTGCCACGAAGATTTCTCCGGGGATTACAATCCGCCTGTCCTTGTTCCAAGGTCAGTGGAAGAACAAGTGGATGCTTCTTCTTACCTCTGGGGAGATGTCAAACAAGCTGGAGCGGCGCTTGCGCTTGGTGAGATTGCTCTGGCGGATGAAATACTTCTGCGCGTGGCTCGCGACCTGCGTCGGCGTCCTGCTCGTCACGTAATTCCTCGAGATCCCCCGCCAATCTCCTTTCCCCAGCGCGTGGAGACCCACCAAGAACAGCCGGTGTTCTTCCTCCCTCCACGGAACACCTGGAAAATTTCCAGAGAGATTCAGCCAATTGCGGTGTGGACGACGTGAATTGAGGAGGATTGGAAGCGACCCAAGCCGAGAGATCGCGAGAATGGGCGAGAATTGGGCTGCAATTTACCTTTCTTCCTCGCTCTCGCGTAGCTCGACGCCTGGACGAGCCCATCCGAGGCGTAGCCATCGCCGCCCGACTCAGATTGCTCCGACGCGACCGCGGAGCTGCTCGTCGGCGTCGCGATTGCTTGCATTGTCACCAAATTCCCTGCGCTGGCGCTCCTCCGCATCGCTACGCCGCTCGCGCCGTCCGTGGCCTTCATCGTGAGCCTCACGCCAAACAACCGGATGCCGCGATCCGGACACGTCCTCGAGTTGTGGCCATTGTGGCCACAATGCGAGCACCTCCGCGCCATCCTGATCGATTGCCAGTTCTTCCCACACAAGAGAAACTTCTCCACAAATCTGGAATCTTAACCGCGGAGAGTGTGAGAAAAAGAAGACCCAATGCCCTCGCTGCAATGGCCAAGCACACAGGTAGATCTGGGGCCGGTTAGCTGACAAGACAAGGCACCGACCATGATCCGACGGTCCAGATTCATCGTCAATTCCTCCGCGGGAATGTTCTATGTCTGTGAAAATGTAGCCTAAAATCTCAGGGTTTCCATCCTCGCGATGGAGGACGAGGTGATCTTGGAGCTCCGCGACAGCGATTGCGAGGAGGGAGGAGCTGCGGTTCACGCTGCGGCGATGGAGAGGGAGGATTGGATTCCGCTGCTTCTCGCGAGGAAGTGCAAGGTTTTCTTGCGTGCGTCCAGGGTCATGTACGTTTGCGAGTCGAGATATTCGCTCCTGCTAACGTAGGGTCTACAGATTATCGGAGCGATCCAGCTATTTTCGATCGCTCTTCAGCAATTTCAGGTTCTTGTCTATCGCTCGACTCGGGATTTCGGTTAATCCTTTTCGTTTTCAGGGAGGCCCATAGTGATCACGTTGTTGTGACTTGGAATTTGGAAGTTCTAGCCAACATTTTGCAAGGAATTCTATTCGAGCGCCTCGACGTAGCTCCTTGCAGCGTCGCAGACTTGCTTGAGGTAAAAACCATCGCAAGTATAGCTTCTTCTTTTCATCTCTTTGCTCTTTGCATGCAGGGCGCCACATTTTTTGGCTGCGATTCTATTATTTCTGAGTGTCAAGTTTGGATTGCTTCTGACATGCTCTCGTGTTCTCGAGACAACCAAGATGTTTTGCAGTACGTTCCTCGTCTCTGGAAAGTTGCCACTGAAACAGGTTTGTTTCTTAATATCTGAAATCACAAGGAAACCTGTGGTATGCATTCAGGAGTCCCTACTATTGCCAGTGCTTGCGCGCGCTACCTCGCAATCAACTTTGTAAGTAAACCTTTTAACTTTGTTTCCTCTCTTTATGGAAGTAACTTGGTCCAGCGGCAGTGACTTCAGGAAGATGCGGGCTCTGGTGAATTCCTCGAAAACATTCCACTTTTACTTTTTCAAGCTGCTGTAAACCATCCATTTCTCACAATATCCAGGTGCGGTTGTTTACAAAGCTATGTCTTGTGGCCAACAACAATCTCTTTTACAGCGAGAGAAACCTTTTCCAGGCTATCTTACGCAGGTGTAGGTTTGAAACAAGGGATTGCGCACTCGAGCTAATAAGCAAGGTTGCACATTATTATACCTTCTGTATGAACTCATTTCTAAAATCATTTACCGAGACAGGTCAGAATGCATTGGGTGCCGGTGGACTTTCTAGCAGGTCGGTGGATCCATAATACGTGTCTTTTCTTCTTTCTTACACTTCTCTACCTATCCAGCTCAGTCGGATAACTCATTATTGAACTCCCACAATCGTGACCTTCCTTTGGAACCTCCTGAAATAAAATCCGCGGGCCTTCGCCTTTCTCAATACACAAAGGTCAGATATTTGTTTTTGTGCTTTCTTGTGATTTATTTTATTCTTTTCTTGATAGATTTTAAATCTTACTGGATGCCAGCAAGTTACAGACGTGATATTGTTCGACTCGGTTCTTTGTTCCCCTATAAAAGTTGAAGGAGAGTACATACTTCATTCATTCCTGAACAGTTCTTCTCGATATTCAAACTCTTCTGCAGCTGGTCCGTTCCTCAATCACCTAGTCAGCCTGTATCCTCTTCAAGAAGAGAGGACGCAATTTGAGCTAATGCAACTTCCAAGCGTATCAGAAGAAGTTAACAAACCAGATAGATCCGGTATTCCACTTTTGAACAGCCTTCGAATTTTGCTTCTCGGTAAGTGCTGGAGAGTAAGACCAGAGGAGCTATTTCTTTGGATAAAGACGACGTGCTCAAGCCTGCAACAGTTGAACGTGTCGCAGTGTCCTCAATTTTCGGCTTTTTTCCTATCGCATTTGGCTTCGGCTTGCCCTTTTATTGAGGTAGCGGACTTTTCTCGAGATTTAAGCGTTATCCACCTTGCGACCGTGAAGAAGCCTTGTACTGGAAAACTGTTGACGACTTCGTACAAGAAAGGTTCATGGGACACTCATCGTTATTTAGTCGAACTTCATCTTACGGGGCATACTGAGCTCAAAGGTCCGTCTTCTAAGTATACTCCTTTTTGCTACCATGCGTTAATCTGCTTTGCATCACAGATTCTGAGTTATCTTTGATATCGAAAAAGTGTCCAAGTATATCTGCAATCTCATTAAGTGGATGCAGTAATCTCAGTGACTCGGGCATTGCAAAGTTTTTGCAAGGCCATCCAAAACTGCGGTTTCTCCGAGCTGCTATCACCGCATTTGGATTTCAATCTGTATGTGCATTACTGGCGGCTTCTGATCAAGAATGTAACCTGGAAGTATTGGACCTTGCCTACTGTACAGGTTTCCTGATCTCTTTCATGTGTTTAACCGAAGAAAATTCAACTCACAAAACTACAGGATTGTCTGCTGGAGCTCTTGTTCGTCTGCTGACACGAATATCCAGTTTCTTAAGCCTATCGCTTTGTTACACGAACCTCATTGATGATGGCCTCTTTCTGTCTTGTGGAACCTCTCTGGAAACTTTAAATATACGAGGAACGCAGGTAAGGATCGCGTAAGCTGTTTTTTGCAAGAATCACTTAAAATGTTAGCAATGCAGGTTACTGGAGCGGCTATATCATACACAATCAGAAAAAATTTTAAACTTACAAGTCTGAACTTCAGAGACTGTAGAGGAGCATTTTCGTATGAAGGTTTGAAAGAGGAAAAACTGGATCTTCGTAGGTTGAAAGCCGGGTGGGGTGTGGCACACATACTGGCAAACGCAAAACTTCCCTTTTTACAAACACTTCACCTGGGACTCGGAGCACAGATTACCAGCACATTTCTTCGTGAGCTTCCCAGTCGTTGTCCACAGTTACAACATCTTTCTCTGTCTCTCCAGGTAAGATCAGTTGTTTGCGTTATCTATTTACTTACGGTTTTCTCCATGATTGCAGGACCTTTTAGATGACGACTTAAATCATGCAATAGCGAAGTTACCATTCTTGACTACGCTGAAACTGCGTCATACTTTGCAGCCATTGTCGGGAAAGTTTTTGGAATCTTTAACTTCCAATCTTGTCTCTCTGAAGCTTGAAGATGTTTGCCCTTCGCTTACAAATGCTCAACTTGCATCAATTGCGACTTCTTGTAAAGGTCTGCGTCAACTGTCACTGACGGCTTGCCGTTGCCTTGATTCTGGTCTGTAAATCTTATTTTTCTTCGTACTTCCACATAACAGTTTTCTTATTGTCAACAGGTGCTCTGAGCATAATTTCTAAAGCCTGGCCTGCACTTTCTGAACTTAAGCTGGAGGTTTGAATTAACATCTAGAACCAACGTCTTAGCTGACGCTCTTTCTCTTATTTGCAGGATTGTGGTGAGGCTACAAGGGAAGGTGCCGCTGTCTTACTCTGCTTGTATGGACTCCAATCGTTGACATTACGTCATAATGTAAGATGGAAACGTTGGGAATGCCTTACTTAATTCGTTTGCTTTGAGCAGGGAGCTGGTCTGCCAAGGAACTTCATAATGGATGCTTCGTATCAGGTACTTAAATCTGGGCGGGGGTAGCTGAAAGATCTCTAAGATATTCTATTTGCAGTTCCCACTGCTGAGATGCTTATCTCTGGACTCATGTGATACGTCAGGGCATTTCAACACGCCTCAGGTGAGTAAACTAGACACAGTATATAAAATCTTACATGCTTTCTCCATCCTAGGATGGAGACTGGAGATCCATTTCCACAATCAAGATAGCTCACTGCAGACATGTCCCTAGTGCATTTTGCCTTGAGGGAAGGGGACGAAGAGTCCACAGGCAGACTGAGGTGATGGAAAGAGGAGGCACCACGCTGCGTACATTCATAGTCAAAGAGAGGCTCTAGACAAGCGTGTAATCCAGGTGCCTTTTGAAGAACATCATTCACTTTTAGTTTCTAGTTCCTGGACTAACACCACGCCTACATCTCCTTAACGACAGTTTGGAAGCCTTTTCCTTTCTCCCAGTAGTCAGCCAGGGAATGAATTCCAAGGTCGGGTCCTTTCATATCAGCTCGCTTCTTCTTCTTCGCAGCAAACGAGACGCCATATCGTTCCTCGACATCTAGACAATCACGGAGTGATCAGCATTACTAGAGGTACAACAAAGTCTTACCTTTGGCCAATTTATCGTGGAGCTGACCATCCTTTGTGAAGGACATCATGAGCTGCGGCGGCCCCAGAGGCAGCGCGTCTCCTCGATCAAACTGCCAGAAGTGGAACGTCTTGCCATACGTCTTGGCGACTTTGGCAAGCTCGGCGTGCTCGGCCATCTCGGGCAGGCCCGGACAGAAGAGGATGCCGCTCTTCACCTCGTACTCGTGAGAGTGCCAGAGCTTCTTCTCCTCGTCCGGCAGCCCCATGAAGAGAGCTTCGGAGATGATATACTCGATGCCGATGAGCCTCGCGTTCGCGTCATCGCTGTCGTATATAACGCACTGCCGCATGTCTTCGTTTACATGGCCGCAGTAGTGGTGGGCTTCTACCTGGCGGCTCATGTCGTGTCCATAGCCGTGGAAGCTGAGAAGAAACCAAGACAAGGCGTCAGCCAAAGGCAAGCAAAAAGAGAAACTTCTTTGCTCTAAGTTGATGTTTTCTCGTGGCAGGAAAACGCACAAGAGGGAAGCTGGAACACCAAAAACTCTATGGAGAAAAGCTTCTTCCAAAACAGAGAAGAGAAAATCGGGAACCACAACAACAACAAAGGCGAGAGAGATCTAGAAGGAGCTTGCGATCTTACGCGCAAAGATGTTGATGGATCTTGTTCACTGGAGCGAAGCTTTGGAGGATTGAAGCGCCGGACTCCAAGACCTTGGTCTTGGTCTCCTTGGCATCGCCAGGAACATACTCCCTCGTCGCCACCGGCCCAGGCCCAACAGCAGCCATTCTCTTCTTCCTCTCGATCAATCGACGAGCTAAAACCCTCTTGCCAAGTGGCGTATATGCACATTGCCACCCGACCGCCACGTGTCACAACCTGCAAGCATATTCTGCTTGCTTTGTATATTCAGTCAGGGGATATTCTGTACATTCTGTTAGGGGCGGGATATTCAGCTTTGGAATCATTTTCTTTTTGTCTTTGATTTGTGGCGCTCTCGTGGCCACTACTTAGCACTGTCTAGGTCGGGGGCCCCGGCATGGCAAAGCGAGCAAGAACCCTAGCAGCGTGAGCACCGCCGCTGTAAGTCATGAGAATCCAGGCGGGAGTGCGCGAGAATGGAAGAATATCGAGCTTTCGCGCGTGGGATTGCGGCAGCGCCGCCGCCGCGAAGCCGTGCTGCTGCCGGGCTGCGAAGCCGAATGGCTCGTCTGGCTTGGAAGAGCAAGACAAGTCTGGGCACCAGTGCCGCTTAGCCGAGGCGGCGAAATATGCCCGGCAGGATGCGATGCTTGTGACGGCCGCAGCGCAGAATATGGACGAGAAAGCTCGAAGTAATCTTCTTCTTTTAGCTCGGTGAGTAAGAGCCTTGTAGCCTTGTTTCTTATTTCTACCATGGCAGGGAGTTTTCGAGATTGGACATGCGTGCTCGCCAAGACATGGCGTTGATAGGATCGACAGTGACAAAACTAGATGGTAAGAACATCCTTCTGGAACTTCTATCATTTTGCTTTGACGTTTATATAATTCTTTTTCCAAAGCTCGTGCCAGGGAGAGGGCGCACAGAAAGGCTGACCGCGTCAATCGTATAGCCACAGTATTTAGTTTAGAGGATGATTTCCACCCCAGCTGAAGTTTTTTCCGTTTTATTTTCTCTTGTGATTCTCCCATTTTCAGAAGTTGAAGGAGATTGCAGGCAGCGAATTGAAAGTAGCAGCAACTGAGCATTGGAATGACGGAGCTCTGGATGTAAGCTCCTAAGTCCTGTTCTTTCGATCGTAATGTATTCCTCTTACAGGCCGATCTCCGCTTGGCCGATTTACGAGCTCGTAGACGAGCTATGGAAGATTCTTTTGCAACTGTTCAGGTGGCTTGCATATAAATATGAATGTGTAAGACTCTCCTTCCGCATGCAGGCAGTGAAGAGCATTCATGATGCTGCCGTCAAGGTGTTGCTGATGAAGTAAGAGATTTTGTGTTTTTTCTTTGCGGTAGTGAGCATTTTATTATTTGGTTGCAGAGAAAATGCTGAAACTACAACGCTGAATCCTGGTACGGACGAAACTTCACGTCCTGTAAAGAAAACAACCTTGGACCGAGTTGCCGAATTTGAGGTCTCTTTCTTTCACTTGTTGTAACAATTTCTAAGCCGTACACAACACGTCTAGTCAACAGGAAGCCTACGTGAAAATGGCGTCACTGTTGGCGGAGGTCAATGTTTTGGACGATAGTGATCCGGATGAGGTATATGAATATCCTGCTTCAATTCCTGCTGATGTTTGCATCTGTCTAGCTCGAATATATAATAGCAACACTTCTCGATATGGATGAAGTTCATGGTGCAAGTGGTGCAACTCTTGTCACGCAGACCGCGAGCTCTCCAGATATTGCAACCAGGCAAGGCCTTTTATGTTCTATATCTTGCGAATTGTGGTCCGAGGTCGTTAATTCCTTTTTGTCACGCAGGCGTGCTTTAGTTGATGCCCTTGCAAATGCACCGTCTCTTTTGGCCCTTGGAAATGCTGGAATCAGCGCATTACAGGTTAGCTCTGTTTTTTTTCCATACAGCGGCATTTACCACGCGCCCTATGCCCCTGGCCAGAGATTAGCTGAAGACGAAAATCTCGAGGTCTCTCGTGCTGCCTCGAAAGCTCTGGATGAGCTCCAAAGCGAATGGAAACATATCGATGCTAGCATGCTTTCCAACAACGTTGACGGTGGCCAGCACTATTTGGATGACACGACATTAATGGAGGACCCGGAGGAAGATTAGTAAGAGGGGACAACTGTTCGCTTACGTAGAAAGGAGGCTCCGCGGACTATATAAAATTACGATGCATGTGCCGAGATGCTCCACTGAGATATGGTCCGTGCGATTTCTTAAAATCTTACAGCTCTGCTGGAAAGGTTACATCAGAAGGTCTGTGGTGCCCCGTATTGTTCTCTTTTCTCTTGCCCCTTTACTCAGGCTGTGAGGAGCGCGATTGAGCGAATGAAATCGATTATATTCCCAGGTAAGCTCGTCTTAAAATGATTGAGCTAACGGTGTGATTCCATCCATCATCGGAGCGAGCTTTGTGTCCAGCAACTAGGGAAGCCGTTTTGAGGGGCGCAGTTTCAACGGTCCCTGTGCTGGACACTCCGCACTCCGCACACTCCGCACTCAAATCTCCAGGTTCGCTTTCCAGGGAAAAGGCAATCTTTGTAAGATTTTGATTTTCACTCTTGATTGCAGACAGATACTCCTCCTGCTTCCAAAGTATTTGCCACGCGTGAGCCTTCGGACGATTCTCTAAAGAGCGTCAAAAACTCTTCCATTTCCCCCGAGCAGTTGCTGCTGCGAATCGCTTGGAAATCATGCTCGGGGATATTGCAAGACGGCAGCAGGCCTTCCTGGAACATCTGTCTCTCTCTCTGTGGTAAAGTTTCCTGGCTTTATACTGTTTCATATGCGCACCTCCTCAATCAGGAAATTGGCTCTTGCTACACGCGAGAGAAGTTCGAAGCTCACAAGGTACTCTAAAAAACTTCTCTAAAATATTCTAGATTTCTTTCTTGAAAGCGTGGTCTTGCTTAATCCTTAGGAGTATCGTCAGCTGTAATCTCGTGAATGGGCCGGAAACTTATATTTGTGCGGTCAGAGCGTTTTTAAGGCTCCAAAGTTGGAGAGCTATGATGCTTGTTATATGCCAAAATATTTCCTTTTTGACTTAATGGCCATTGTATTATATACAAGTAACAGTAAGCGAATTTATCCATGAGAGAATCAAAAACTTTAGTTTGAGGCTGAAATCCACCACGACACTCCCGAGACACTGACCAGCATGATGCTTATATTATATGTCTTTGCCAAAGAATTTGAGGTGTCCTGTGAGAAATGGATTTGAAAAAGACGATCTTACATCAAAGCCTGTGATGTCATGGTTTCGCATCCGTCCTCCCAATGGGTGTGTCCTCACTATAAAGAAATGGCGAGCGCGCGAGCGCTTGGAAGAGTGTATCCAACTTAAGAGTGCATGCCTGCGCCTGTGCTTGTCATTGTCGCCCAATATCACGTCCCGCTGTTTGCCAGTAGCTGCGAGCTCGAGTTTTATAATCGTATCGCAGCTTGTTCACTTGCAGTCCTGGAAAAGAGAGAATTTTAGGCTGCTAGATCGACAAAATAGCCGAGTATCTATGGCGGAGCTCAATGCCGACAAAGTTGCTCCAGAAGAGACCATGCCCAAAGGTGAGATCCACCTTGCATATAAAGAACCGAAACGTACGGTGTTGGTATTTTGGTTTTCCAGGCTTGAGTGCTTTCGATGGCGAATGGAGCACGGCCTTGGCGCGGGCCTTGAGGAGCAAGAGCCGCAAGCACTGGCTGCTCCTGTGCCTGAGCTCCACCGGAATGTTCGTCGGTTTCATCGCCGCCACGCTGCTCATGCGCTTCTACTATTCCAACGGTGGCTCCCGGCGCTGGCTCTGCGGCTGGGTCCAAACCGCTGGCTGGCCGGTCTGTGCGCTCGCAATGCTGATCGTCTACTTCAAAGCCAGCAGCAGCAGCAGCGATTCCCCCGGCCACCACCACCTTCTCGCACCCTTCAGCTTCAAACTCGTCGCTGCTTTCGCTTCCATCGGCTGCCTCATCGCTCTCGACAACTTCCTCTACTCGTGGGGGATGTCGTATCTCCCGGCCTCCACTGCAGGACTCTTGACATCCAGCCAGCTCGCCTTCAACTCCCTCTTCGCCTTGTTCCTCCTCCGGAAGAGCATCGGCCCATACGTCTGGAACTCCATCGTGCTCGTCAGCTCCAGTGCCGTGCTCTTGGGCCTCCACTCCAGCTCCGACGAGCTTCCGGGAGTTAGCCGGGAGCAGACGGGGCACGGCTATGTCATGACGATCACTGCTGCTGGACTCTACGGCCTCATCCTGTCCCTCACCGAGCTCGTCTTTGCCAAAGTCCTGGGCCGAAAGTCCACCTTGCTAGTCTTGCAAATGCAAACCTCCACCGCGCTGGTTGCTACCATCGTCTCCACTGTCGGCATGGCCATCAACAACGACTTTGAGGCCATTCACGTCGAGGCCGCGGTGTTCAAGGCCGGAAGTCTCGCCTACTTCGTGACTTTGTTGTGCTCCACTCTGGCCTGGCAAGCTGCGTTCCTGGGAACAATGGGTGTTATTTTTCTCTCATCGTCGCTGCTGGCTGGAGTGATTCTTACCGTGGTGATCCCAGTGGGAGCAGTGTTTGCATATATCTTCTTCCATGACGCTTTTGGTGGGCTTAAAGTCATGGCTCTGCTCCTCTCCTGCTGGGGATTCGTATCGTATGTGTATGGCGGCTACGTTGAATCGAGCGCGGCACCGCCGGCAATTCCTGACAACAAGGAGGAGCACGAAGAATATGTCAGCTCGGTTTGAATCAAATCAAACGGAGAACAAAGAGAAAGCAAAGAATAAGGAGAAAAAAGGAAGGCACTTGCGATTAGAAAGAAAGCATGGTGGGATGATTCCATCATCCACTTTGCAAAAGCTTGCGTACTCTAGTATGTTTTCTCCCTCCTGAGGCGCTCTCTTTTATACTTTCTTTGAGGATTTTAGAAATCTCTAAGATCTGTGTGAGTTGTCAGAAACTACGTTCGACTTTAAAGGAGTACTAAGAAATTCTATCTATATCTTTTTTTCCTTCTTGCAGCTGAGAACTACGCAAGAATCCGGGGTAAAATGCAAGAGAATCGATCTAAAGCCTACCTAGAAAGAATGCGGTAGAAAATCGCGATTGAGAGCCAAGCGCGCGATCGAGCTTAAAAGAGACATACGTGTGGGCGCCATAATATTGTGGGCGCCATTGTGGACGAGACGTAAGAACCCTAGCTTTCTGGATTGGCATGAAATATTATTTAGGGTGAGAGCGAGGTATGAGCGACGAAGAACACGAGGATGGCGCTGGAGGGATCGATGAGGCGGCGCTGGATCACGTCGTGGAGCAGCAGAGCCGTCGCCGGATGACGGACAATGAGCGGCATCAGGTGGAGCAAATCGAGGCGCTCGAGATGGAAGAGCTCGAGGAGGAGGAGGAGGAGGAAGACAATGATTCGCACATCAGGTAGCTCCATTTTTCTCTTTCGATCATTGGATTATGGGATTGCTAGCTTGTTTGATTGATCTATTCTTTTCTTTTCATGTGTTCTTTGCCTCGGAATTCTTTGGTATGATCTGCATTTTTTGTTCATGAACCACAGACCTTTTCTTCAAGGAATTCTTGTGTGTTTTCTTCTGCTGCGAATAAGTTCTTGAGGATTCATGATTTAGATATTCGTTTCTTCTGGCAAGAACTAAAAGAACGTTGCTACGCAGGCATGGACGCATCGCTAGAGCTCCTCGGCCTGGATTCACGTTTGATACATCTCTAGCGAGCAGACACGTGTACCTTGGTGGTAAGATCTTATTGTTCTATCGGTCCAGATCTTAGAGTCAACTCGGTAGATGTGGACGACACGGGACACATTCGTGCGTTCCTGGAAGAAGGTAGCGTCGTGAGGCTTCCTATTTTATACTTGGAAGGTGAAGATTTGTGCCTTTGGGGTGATCGCTTCTAAAGTTTTCTTTTGCAGGCATTGTTCTTTTTCCAGAAGCCACGCTTCCTCTCAAAGTTGTGCGGCGGAGGTGTAAGGCCGCCGTCGTGACGGCTATAAGTCAGGACCATGCACCGTATACACTCGCTGTGGTATTGTTCTGACTCTTCTTGGTTTGCATTTCTGTCCATGCACTTCAAAAAACAATGCTTTCTTTAGATGGTTGCCAGACAGTAACGTGTGTTGATGGAGAGAAAATCTTTCTAACTTAGCTATGTGCAGCACTATTTCCTGATACGTAAGCATTAACCGGTTCTTTAATCAGTAAGAATCAGTAGTTCTTTAATCTCCCCGGTTTTCATTTTCCAGCTTCACGTTGGGCGGAAGGACAATGCTGTTTATCCTGCTCTCGTGGGAACCACAGCTGAGGTATGACATCATCGTTTCGGTTTTGCTCATTTACGTTTGCTTGCAACTAGCAGATTCGTCAACTAAGGCACTCACTTGATGGTTCCATCACCGTTGTTGCAAGGGGCCGTCAAAGGTTTCGAGTTCAAGATGCGTGGAGTGATGACAATGATACGGTAACGAGATTTTATATTCATTTCCCGGATGCTTTGTTATTTCTCTTTTCTTTCCTCAGCCATGTTGTCTAGTCAAGATACTTGAAGAAACGAGACCTTTGCAAGTCCCAAGAGATGCTTTTTCGGCCAAGGCTGCTGTGCCCAGCAGAGAAAGTGGAAAAGTCCCTCGTGCCATTCATGAGTCTCCTGATCCCGTGGAAGACGACGATGAGGTACCTCTGGACGCGGGCCCTGAAGCTAGTGGTGATATAAGGAGTCAAGTGACACGGTTCCTGAATGGCCAGGGAACTCTGACGCATCTGCTACTACAGTTTCACCACGACGACAGTGACGAAGAGGACGGTAGTATGGTACTTCCCAGATGGCTCAGAAGACGGAATGTAGAGGATCTGGATACTTCACCGTCCGTGGAAAGAAACTTACCAGCAACATCGTCTCAGCCTGTTAATCAAAACCAAGCTGGCGAGAGCTCTGAAAACGCCATGACTCGTAAATGGTCCCGCTCGGATGGAGAGTGGGGTGGTGCTTCCAAAGCTTGGGCTAGAGACGAGGCCAAGTGGATTTCTAGGGGACAACGGGCTGCTTGGCCACACTGGGTCTACCGGATGTATGACGCGTATGATCTATCTCGCAGAGCAGCAGGTAAGGTACAGAAAAACAAATTCTGAGAGCTTTTTCCTCGGTGGTCTTAACTCTGCTTGATCCCAGATATGTGGAGACAAATGGTCGAGCTTCCTAGCATGGATGAACTCGTCGGTAATCCTGGACTACTGTCGTTCTTCATTGCTAGCAAGATGCCGCTTCCAGACGAGACTAGGCAGGAGCTTCTTGAGTTGGACGTCGTTTACAGGCTGCGAAGGGAAGTCCAGCTTCTCGAGAGTATGGATCTCATTCGCTGCAAGAGTTGCAAAGTAGGCCTCTCTCTTTTGTTTTTCTTTACATGTGATCTGTAAATGTTTTTTTCAGGCAACAATTGCTAGGCGGAGTGACATGCTTGTCATGTCTGCTGACGGTCCTATGAACGCTTTCGTGAACGAGCACGGCTACGTGCATGAGACGCTTACTCTTCGCAAAGCACAGGGGCTCAACTTACGTGGTCGTCCGGAAACACAGCACAGCTGGTTTCCCGGGTAAGATTACAGTATTCTCTTCCTCTTCTCTCTCACTTGAGTTGTTTTCTATCGTAGCTATGCCTGGACGATCGCGAACTGCGTGTGCGACGCACATATGGGATGGAGATTCACGGCTGCAAAGAGCGGCATGAATCCGAAAGGCTTTTGGGGGATCCGGAGGTCGCAAATCGCAGGCACTGGTCCGGAGCAGTAGAGACGACGTTGGTAAGCTCCTCCCATTTTTTTTGGATTTCCTTCTTGTCTTGTTTTGTTTTTGTGCTGCTCCAGACGTAGATTTTGCGAAGGAATATTAAAGATCAGTGTTGGAGGTTGGAAGCCGTTACAGAAGAAATTCTCGCTCGCAGGGAAGATTTGCTCCTCGATTTGTTCTCGCAATCCATTCTCTCTCGACGACGGAGAACAGAGTTCCTCCAAAAGAGAACCAATGAGAAAAAAAAACCAAAAGGCTCTGCTGCCGCTCGCTGGAATCTAGTTGTTACTTAAGATTATGATCAACCATGATTGTCTGGCGTGAGACTTCCTGGCAGCATATCCGCGGGATAATCCACAGCGGGAGGGGTATATGCCTCGCCACGTCTGGGAATATCCCAGGACATGGAGCCCATGGAAATGGCTGACACGCTGCGCAATAGTGGCGTTTTGGCGGCATCGTAGTTTTAGGCAACGCAACGGAAAGCCAACACTCGCCTTTGATTGGACCGAGAGAAAAAAAAGAAAATGTGGCAAGATTTTTCGAGCGCAGGTGAATGTGATCGCAAAATACCAAAAACTTTGGCACTGGTAATTGGAAATAATTACCCTGTGCTTCGTTTGAGAATGTTTTCTTTTCTCTTACCAACTTTGTTTAAGACGAGATAAAAATGTTAGCGAAAACTTACCGGCAGTGAAGAACACTGACACCCGGTGAGATTTGATAGCGTTTCGTTTCGTTTTTCCTGACCGCTGCCACTGGCGACAAATCTAAATGATAGTCCCCAGCGCAGCTTGGAGAAAAAAGGATTAACCACAGTGAGGGCGAGTCGGAAGAACAAAAAAAAGTTGTAAGCGAAAGTTTGCTCAATCCAAATCTATTTCTTCTCTTTTTTTTTCTTCTCTCGCTCTCGTTGCTGGGAGAATTTGGTCGGTCAGACAGTCACGATTTTTTTCTTCCTCATTCCAATTCTCAGCTTCCAGCTCTAAGATCGTCGCTGCTCCATCCCAATTCTCGATCGTTATCTTTTCGTGAAGTGCAAGCCACCGCGAGAGAGAGAGAGAGAGGATTTTTTTCTCTTTCCTCGAGCTGGCTTCTCCCACACGCTGTGTATCTTATAGACTCTAGTCGAGATATGAGCGCTGCTGGAGAGAGATAGGATCGTCGCCAAGCGTTCTCTAGAACAGTCTTCTTTCTCGCTTGGATCACGAGCACTCGCGAGCATCGATCAAGTCGCAATGGAGGAGTCGGCGTCGTCCAGGCCGGGAAGGAAATGCACGGTGCGTGGTTGCATCAAGCCCACCTCCGGGCCATGGAAGGTCAAGAGGCCGGCTGGGAAAGGCGGCGTGGTGTGGAGGAATCCCACGGAGCGGGAGCGCGAGAACAACAAGAAGAGGGAGAGGCGGCGCCGCGCGGTGGCGGCCAAGATCTTTGCTGGGCTGCGAGCGCATGGTGGCTACGCTCTCCCCAAGCACGCCGATCACAACGAGGTTCTCAAGGCGCTGTGCGACGAGGCGGGCTGGCACGTCGAGGAAGATGGCACCATCTACAAGAAAGTAAGAAGCTCTCCATACTTTCCCCTTGAAGACGTTCTTATAGTTTTGTCCAAGAGAACTATGATCATCAACTTACACTAGTTCTTTGCTCTGTTAGGGGTGTAGCGAGATGATGAAGAGAGCGAAGGAGACTTCCTCCGCGAAGCCTTTGGAGACGAGTCCTTCGTCTTCGTTGAATAGCAGGCAGCACGATCAAAGCGAGACTTCGAGCGGAGAAGACCTGAGCGCCAGGAAGAAGAGCCACCATCACCAGCAGCAGCAGCAGCAGGAAAATGCTCTGCGTGATCTTCTCGCTCACCGGCAATCATCTCTAGCTATCGGCGCCGATCATGCCAGCGCAATCTACAGCTTCCAAGACTGCCAATCACGGCTTGGATCGCCTCGATCATCAACTCCCGCAGCTTCGCCGCCACCATTTCCAGCAGCAGCCTTGAGCCTGGAGCACCAGTTCCTTCCTCTCGCAAGGCATGATCACGCGTTCGCTCTTCCCGTGTTTCCCGTGGATCATGCAAGATCGCTAAACCAAAGCGGCGTACCTTCTTATAACGTCAAGGAAGAGCTCTTGAGCCAGCATGACCAGGCAAGTTTCTATCCCTCGAGGAGATTTGTCGTAGCAAATCACCAGCTGCTGGAAGAGAGCAAGGGGATTGGCAGTAGTCCAGCTGCTGCTGCAAATTATAACACAGAGAGTATTTCCACGCCAAGCGCATCCAGTAATGCTGAAAACCTGGATGGGCTGTCCCTCACATTGTATACATCTTCAAGTAAGTAGGAGCAATGAAATTTGTGTATACCGTGTTTGTTAATAAGTATTCATAAAAAATCAACAATAATCAAATTTAAATTTTTTTTAAGCTTATTTATTCATTTTTTAAAAAAATGTGTTGCTATAATTCAAAAACACTGTTTTAAGTAACTAATATTTGCCTTTTTTTTATTTGTAACTTTTATTTAATCTAATGTCAAATGCTTTTATTTCTTTTTTGTATGGTGGTTCGACAATGCTGTCAGCAACAGATCCATGATGCTCACCAGGATAATCACAAATACCAACAGTGGATCCACTGGTACAAAGTTTAGACACAAGGATGAGTGGAATAAAGTTGACCTTTCAGTAAGTCCTTGATCTAAACTTGAAGTTTGTAAGATTTTTCTTCTTTCGAAGATTACAACATCAAGTTCTGCTGTGGAAACTTGAATGGTCCATCTTGAGATTGCTACCAACCAATGGAGGTTCCGCTCCTCAAGACTATCGTGCTGGCCAAGAACACACTTGGCCCATTGCAAATCTTATTGGACTCGCCAATACAAAGCTTTGGTGGTCCAAGTTTCTCTCCCTTCGTGCCACCAAGAGTGTAGTCACTAAGCTGGAAAGTCAAAAGTGTACTCAAAGAGAGTGAAAAAGTTGTGCTCTCCAAAGTGTTGTTGATGCCTTGTGACTTTGTTTCGTTGACAGCTCAAAAACTACTATGTACCACCTGAAAATGCTTTGTCTCAATGCTAAGATCATGTAAAGGACTTTAAGGAAAGTAATGAAGAAGTCTAGGATCAAAAGTTGTATTTTGAGAAGGTGTGAGCACATTGGCAGGCAAGCTTCCAAGGTTGTATGGTAAAGTATATGCTTCTTGGGGAATTTTCTGTAAAGGTAGAGTTAGTACAACTTAGGGTGGACATAGGCTCAAGATGGAAGCTCCACACTATAAAGCAAGTCAAAAAATCCATGGCTGCAGCAGATACCACTCCAAGGCATTTGTTGGAGGAAATTGGAGATGGCTATTTGTCTAGAAGAAAGTGGTCAATAGATCCTCAGTAGGGGCCCCTAGTGACTCCTTAAGTGGTGCTAGAGTTGGAAAAGTGCTTGGAAAATCCACCACTTTGATAGATCCTTCACTATGCTACAGCAAAGGAATCGATGTGAAATCCCTAAATTTGTTATTGACTTCTTCAACATGGATTGGACTACATCAACACTTGACTTCTTTGCCATCACTACACAAGTCCAGAGATCCCTTTCAAACTTTTTCTTTTTTGCTTTTTTTAGTCAAGGATAGGAGCGTATTTCTATAAGAGCTGAACCAATAATAATGTTATCCTCAATCATATTGCAGTCAATAACTTGAATCTTTAGCAGCATGTCATCCTTGATAAGTTTCATCAGGAAAAAAACCTTGAGAGCCTAGTCAACTTCAGTGATGGAAGAAGCATCCACTTGAGACAAGCTAGATAGAAGTAGAGAACAACCATGGGCGTTGAGAAAAGTTGCTACATGGATGCTATCAGTAATTGTTGATTCTCCCTTGGCCTAAGTTGTTGTGCAAGTGGCTACAAGGTGCTATGGCCGTCCTAAGATGATGGAGTCCTTCAGCTTCCCAGATCCTAGCTGTTGGAAGTCCATAACAAGGAAATCTAGCATGGATACCACTCCTTGCACCAAAGATCTTGACATTCTGACAAATGCCTGCAAGGACCACTGAGTGATTGGCAAACATTTTGAGGATGACAACTGTGTTTCTCACCACTTCCAAGCCACTGGAAAGTGCCAAGTCAAGGGAGATGATGTTGCTCTGGGATCCAGAATCAAGTAATGCTTATGTTGTCAAAAATCTATCACCAATGTTGACCTCCACAAAGAATGCTCTAGGATCATGAGTGGTTTGAGTGTTGATGATGTGCATGTCATGCTGAAGTTCCACGGGGATGCCTGTGGACTTTGCAAAAGCCTCCAGCTAAGGAATAAAACCGGGTATACATTGCAAAAGCTCACCAAGTGTGATCTGGACTGGAGTGTCAACAATCTGAGCAAGAACCTCTTGTGGGACCCGAGAAAGAGTGGAGGGCAACTGGGAGACTTCACACTAAAAGTTGGATGAATATCTGGCTGTTGGATTCGAAGTTGTGGCCAAGGATGTGGGTGGTGCTGTAAATACCGAAATATGGGGTAACTTGTACGCCATGAGAGATGGGGAAGTTCTGGAAACTGGAGTTGGATCCTGCTCACCATCAATATCTGGGGCTAGAGGAGAAACCTTCTTGCGCCGTTGAGTCACAACAGCCACCTTATAACCATCCTCTGCAATATAAATTGTGTTGACATACATTACTATCTTTCCACAGCTCAATGATGGGGTGTCTTTGATTGCTTTCTATTCCAGTTGTTGCTGGTATCTATCTTTGGCCATGGAAGAAATGTGTTGTCTGGTAGAGGTTTCGGCTGAACATGCTGGACAGAAGGTGGTCGAAGTTTTGGGTGAAGCTTCCAACATCTCTCTGTGTTGTGCATTGTAACATTGCAATGTGAGTAGTACCAAGAACAAGGAGGGCATCTCAGTCTCTCTACCTATTGTAAGCAGCATGCTCTAAACTTCTCAAGTAGCTTCTCTTGCATTTGTCGCTGCTACTAGATGATCTCCTTGTATCTTGCAAGCTCTGACAATGCCTTCTTGATCACTAGGGAAACTCTATCATTGTTGTGTGGGGTTGGAGAAAAATGGACCACGGCAGCATATGAGCTCTCATCTAAAAGTGGGAGGAAAGCCTCCTCTACCCTGGAAATCCTGAGCTCTTGGAGAAGATCCCACTCTAAAGTCTCTACTACAACAATGAGGTTCATTTGTGATGACCTTGCATTGGACACACCCCTTCCAGTAAAACTTGAACCACATCACATATTCTAGCATAGATTCATATGCTCCTTGCCAAAAAGTGAACAAATCCATGAGTAAGTGATGCCGGTTGCTATTGATCAAAGTAACCCTAGAAAGATGCTTTGAATGTGGAGTAGTCAGCCATGTCTACCTCTAAGAGTGTCTCTGCCCACACTGTTGCTCGGCTAATGAGCGATTGCAAGAAGTCATGGAGTTTTATAATCATCCTCGATGATGCCCTTCGACATGCAATATTGCTCGAAATAAGTGACATGTGTCTTGGCAAAGATGTTGCCATTGCCAAATAAGTATGTCAAGTTAGTGTCTTGCTGTAGAATGTGGATTTGTGCAGGAAGAGCCATGGGTGGCAGACTCTCCGACTCGATATCTGTAGTGAATCATGAATCCTGAGTAATTTGATAATCAAGCTTTCATAGGTGTGAAAAATATCCCCGTACCCTAGACACTGTATGGAAGTTTGCTGGTTGCTATCTCTAACTAGCACGAGTGCAAACTGGCATAAAGTGTCCACTATGTAGTAGATGCCAGGTCATGGAAAATCCAACACACTAAGAACTCTAACTTTTGTGAGAGCAAAATATTTAAATGGGCAAAATATTTAGAGAAAAATATTTAAATATTTTAGAATTAAAATCTAACTAATTCCAAATAAAAGAGTATCCTCATATAGATTTCCCCAACTAAAATCACTGTCACTCTTGCAAATGCCAATTTCTCACAATGAAAAGAAAAAAATCTAGCAAAGGAAAAGGGAAAAGAAGCAAAATTAAACTCCAACAATCAAAATGCCTAAGGGAAAACATTTGCATGGAAATCTCTCGACTTTGCACACAAGAATGTGGATGGACTTGTTTGAAAGCTTATACTCAAACCAAGAGAATGAAACCAAAATCACAAGTTAAAATGCCCAAAAACTTAAGAAAAATTGACTCAAACAATAAATTCTAGACAAAAAGAAAGAAAATAAATGAAAAGAAAATGCACTCCCTAGCACAAGAAACACTGATTTTTGGCATTGGTATAAGATAATAACATGGCCGTAATAATTTCCATGAGAATGGCACCTCAAATTCCCCCAAGATCAAGTTAGAAACTTGCAAGTTTGAGCTATGAAGCGCCGTGAGAGAAAAACTACTGCATGTCATAACTTAGAGTGAATTTGCCACCAAAAAAAGACTCTTCGGAAAGCTTTTCTCTAGATCTATATGTCCAGAAAAAAATTTCTTGAATCGGTCCCAAAATTGCAAGCTTAAAGTGCTAGAAATTTGCCGTGAAAATAGAGGAGTGTGATGGACAAAATTTTATCAAATCAGCAACTAAATTTTCCACAAAACAAAGTGCTCTTTAGCTTGTTGGAAAGAGGACGTTAAGTCATATCGACCCAAAGAAAGCAAAACTAAAATCAATACCCCAATCATGAAAAATCACTAGAAAACCAAGTGGAAAGAGGTAATATAGAAAATTAATGCAAGAACAAGAAAAATCTTTGAACTTACACTCTGGATTCATGGAAGTAGAAACCCCTAATGATCCTAGGGTCTTTGAATCTAACCTCTAGAACTCAAGATTTCTCTCAATTTCCTAAAAGAACTCTCTATTCTTTCTGTAAGCGATTAAATTTTCCATTCCACTTTAATTATTTAACTACACCTTCAACCACTTGGAGGAGTTTTACTCACAACCTTTATAAATCCTATTTTAGACTTGGGGCTCACTAGCCCTGAAAATGACATCCATACCACTCAACCTTTGCACTTGGTCCAAGTGCTCCACATGTCCGATCCCATGGCCAACACCCAAGGGTACCACCGATATATTAGCCCATTAATTTAATGCCATGCTCATTCACTTTTGTCACATCGGTGATCCAAACCATCTACCTCATAATCCTATTTTTCAAATAATGGGCCATCCATCCATGAATGATCATCCTAGATCCACTCCTTAGCATCCTCAGTATACTCGTAGACATAGGGAACAACCTTCCCTAATATCCCTTTCTTAGTCCCCACCAAATCCCTTTCCGTCCATGGCTGTGTTCACCAACACTACCACCGAGTCAAGGCTCATAGGCCTAATCACTAAGTCCCACTATCCTCGGGACTTCCTTACCATATAACTATATCCTTGGTCACTACACCAGAGGACTACTCCTTTTTCTTTTCTACAATCCAGGACTATGGGATAACATTTTAGAACAGCATAGCCCTACACAAGCCTTATAAATACTCTCCCCACCTTTTGCTTTTGGGTGTTTTAGCCATAGGGTTAAAGCAAGGTTCCGTTGAGCTATGCTAAATATCCAAGTAGGTAGTGCCACCCACACTTGGATTAAGAGCATCGACCATTTGATCTCCCAGGGGAACTAGAGTTGACTCTCCCCCCTCTAGGGGACGATTTCTTTGGGCTTTCACCCAGCAGCCTATATTAGTATTTGAACTTGGACTCTATAGCGCATGTGGTTTTGACCTTTTATCCTATGGTGATTTACCATAGGATAACACCATGAAGCGAAACCTAAACCCTCTTTATGCCACGTGACACATGCCACGTGTCCAAGGACAGTGGTGCAGAACCCAAGTTTCAAGGCCTTGGGCCATTGAACAAAGGTACGAAGCCAAACTCCTAATCATGGAACCAAGGAGTGGCAAAACCGGACCACGGAGCAACTCCCAAGCATATAGCCTAAGGAGCGAAGGGATAGGAGCCCGAAGCGACTTGGAACAGTCCTAGAGTATCCAGCATCCCAATGCCAGGACTAACATGCAAAACGGAGTAAAATGGAGTTTGGTGCTATTTTAGCATACCGGTGGCCTAACACAAGGATATGGATACTCCACCAATTAGCATGGGGTGGAGTTTAGGATTAGACCCAAGTTGGACGTAGAACAAGAATAGGCACGCAAGCAGAAGCTAGACTATGCCTCAGGTTGGTCGGCCATACCTAACCTACCCACTATCCCTACTATACATTTGGAACCCCCCACAGCCCACCCCCCACCCCCCCTAAGGGACACATGCTTTGGGCTTTCACCCCAAGCCTCCCTTAGTACCAGGAGTTAGTCTCTAGGACAAGTCCAAAACTTACTAAATATGGAATGGCACTAAATTGCGAATTTGGACACAGGACGAACACCATTGTGTTCAGGCCGATCTCTACATTTCATAGATATGCCAAATGAGCTAATTTAGACACTTTCCATAAATAGCACTTGGGACCGAAATGAGACTAACACAAAGGGCATGATAGCAAGGGTGTTTGGCAAACATGGTAAGCTATCATCTAGTGAATATTGAAGGACTAGTCTCAATATCACAGGGGTTCCCAACACTAGCAAGTGCAAGACAAAGCAAAAGAGAACTAAGAGCCAGGCCGAGTATGCTCAACAGAGTTCCTACCTTATGTCCATTTGGCTAAGTACAGATGCAAAGTCCAGTTTACTAACACTTGAACAAGAGGGGCTGATAAAGGGAACTAGCAATACCGACCTCCTGCCATCGTGGCAGTAAGGAAAAAGTGTCCGTAAGGACTAGCCGACAGGTAACTTTCGATACTGAAGTCACATTCGCAACAGACTCAGTCTCACTCTCGGTTTTGGTCTCAGTTTCAGTCTCGGTCTTAGTTCTATCTCGGACTCCATCACGGGTCCATCTCGGACTCCATCTTGGACTCCATCTCAGACTCCATCTCAAACACTTTCACATATTATATATTTGTCCTTTTGTGTCCCTTTTTTAGAAACTCACTTATTGCTCGCTTTATGCTCGTTCCTCAATCACTTCGTTAAGAGTTCCACTCCCACTCTTGACTTTTCGAGTTAGAGCTTTTAGTCCATATGTGTTACCTCATTTGTCTTTCACTTTAGCCACTACCACATGGCACCCTTTTGGCTCCTCTTTGGGGCCTAGGGACTTTATGTCTCACAACTCCACCAGCTATAGACGAAGTTTGATGTCCTTATCAAACAATAAGCTATTTTATAAAGTAACACAACACGTATTACCCTTTCCATCCTTGGCACCTAATCAACATTCGTCAATGATTTGACACCAAAGGTTCACCATGCCTTGTCCATCCTCTAAGGAGCATAGTCTCTCCAACATAAAGACTCATTCGACCACTTATGGTGGTTTTCTCCCTTTCATTGGTTTAATTCTTGCTAAACCCATCAGAAACACCTTCTTTATCTCAATCCTACTACTCACTCTTAAGTAGTCTCAACTTCTATCGATATAACCATTGCACTTTAGAAATTTTAATCTTGACTTCTCAAAGTCAATTTCCTAGGTGTCTCTGACACTTTTCATTGCACATATTATGCAAATTCCACTTCCCCATCCTAAGAAGTTCTTGTAAGTGACTAAATTTTTTATTTCTACTTTAGTCACTTAACCACACCTCCGATCACTTGGAGGAGTCTCACTCACAACCTCCTTAAGTCCTATTTAGGATTTGGGACTTGCTAGCCCCGAAAATGGCATCCATGCCACTCATCCTTTGCACTTGGTCCAAGTGCTCCACGTGTCCAGTCCCAAGACTGACACCCCATCTTGGACTCCATCTCGGGCCCATCTCGGACTCCATCTCGGGTCCATCTCGGACTTCATCTCGGGTCCATCTTGGACTCTATCTCGAGCTCCATCTTGGGTCCATCTTGGGTCCATCTCGGACTCCATCTCGGACTCCATCTCGGGTCCATCTCAGACTCCATCTCGGGTCCATCTCGGGTCCATCTTAGGTCCATCTTGGACTCTTTTATTGCTCACTTCATGCTCATTCCTTGAGCACTTCATTGGGAGTTCCACTCCCGCTCTCGACCTTTCAAGTCGGAGACTTTTAGTCCAAACATGTTACGCTCGTTTGGCTTTTGCTTCAGCCACTACAATGTGGCACCCTTTCAGCTCCACTTTGGGGCTTAGGGATTTGTGTCTCACAACTCCACCACCCCTACACAAAGTTCGATGTCATCATCGAACGATAAACCATTTTATAAAGTAACACCAGAATGTATTACCTTTTCCATCCTTGGCATATAGCCAATATTCGTTAATGGTTTGACACCGAAGGCTTGCCATGCCTTGTCTAACCTCTAAGGAGTATAGTGTTCCAACACAGAGACTCATTTGACCACCTCAGGTGGTTCTTTCCCTTTATTGGTTTAACTCTTGCTAAACCCATTAGAGACACCTTCTCTAGCTCAATCCCACTACTCATTCTCGAGTAGTTTCAACTTTTATTGATATAACCAGTTCACCTTGGAACTTTTAATTTTGACTTCTCGAAGTCAATTTCCTTAGTGTCTCTTATACCTTTCATTGCACATATTGTGCAACTTCACTTCCCCATTCTAAGAAGTTCTCCACTTGAGGGCACTATTAACCTCCTTTCTATTTTATGCCACCTTTGGCACTAAGTTCCAACCATCGTAAGTTGTGCTAGAGCTGTCCACGGCTCTATCCTTTGGCTATTTCGCCGCTTCCTCTCTTGGATCTTTCACCTTTGCCAACTTAGAGCATTTGGGAATCCATCTTTGGAAGCACACTTTCTTTCTCACAATCCGTTAACATCTAACATATTAGTGTTCCATGCCTAACTTTGCCATTTGGATTCCTTCCAATGAACTCCATGGCCCACACTTGGCCACTAGTCTTTTACTTTTATCCATTGATTGTTGTACTGAGCAACATAGGATCACTACCTCCATTCTTGAGGTATTTTTTTGGTTCCATGGCAAAGGCTCTACTTTGCTAAGTCCAGAGGGTGCTCACCCCTAATAGGTTTCTTTAGCATTTTCTGCTATGGGCTCCGTCCACAGCCCAACTTTGCGACCCTCCCATGGGTCTCTCCCCGAGACTACTTTCTTGGACTTACTATACCATCATATTGGCACAACTAATTTCCCTTTAGGTGTCCTTCCCACTTGGTCACCTTGACTAAGTCACACTATTATCAATAGTTCAAATGAACACTTTGAACTAGGAATCATATTTCTTAACCCAAACAAAGACTTTGTCCTTGTTTAGCTATAAAATCACCTAGTGACTTCATCTTGACCTCTTAACAGGTCTACCAATAGGAACTAGGTCTTTTAGACCCTTTTAAATTGTTGACTATGACCTCGGGGGTATCCCCCACACTTGGCGGTGCGCCCAAGCTAGCCCTTCCGGCCAAGGATCCATAGCAATTGAGACTGGGTGTCCCCATCTCATTCATCACATCCTTGGTGCCCTTTGCACCAAAGTGTTCAAGTTAGATATACCGAGCTTTCACTCTAAGGAATCTAACCGTATATCACGACTCTAGAGCATCCCCCGCCTAGTGGGCTAGTCTCCTCACTGAGAGTCCATGACCACCGAAACATGAGTGTCTGCATATTCCAAACCATTACCACGCCCTAGTGATTTGGGACCTGAACCCAAGCATTAGAGGGTTGGGACTCGAACCTAACCTCCTTATATGCATCTACAAATGGCATCATCCTAGATGCCTGGCGTGACTCCCCATGATGGTGCACCAATTTATCTCTAAAGCACGTTACAGATCATAGCTTAGGAACCTAGTCCTTCCAAATTGCAAAGTCCTCTCACTTGACAAGTCTATGATCATGTATGGACTCCTCCATACTTGGCTCTATGTGCCACCCTTTTTGAAGTTAACACCTTCAACTAGCGGATTTGTTCCCCTGAGTTGCCACTCTCGCTTTGCAAGTTATTCGACCAATGTAACATGGTCTTATGCATAAGTGTGAAAGCTCTTGACTATTGACTTTCATTCAAAGTTATCCCTTTGAACACTTGGGAACTACTTCCCCAACCTTGATAGCATTGTCTTATCGCAAGCTTCAAGACCACGTTTCTGCTGCACCACTCTGATTTCGCATGTTCTATGAACCATTTACACTTGGCTTTCTAGGTACTAGACTACCTAAAATTGTTTTTGGGAACCTTGAAGGAATCCTGTCCCTTAGCTTGCTAAAGCCTCTCCTTTCACAAGCTTTCTAATTGCCATATGGTCTAGCATGGACAATTCCATGCTTTAGACTCTTTATGGCACCACAGTTGCTAATAACAACATGCTCGAGCACCCACTTGATTTTCCACTCTCAACTGACATAACCACCCTTGGTTATGCTTTTCAATTCTTATAGTTTGGTTCTATCCCCTTACTACTTACTTTTAGCCTCATACATTTCCTTCAATTATTTGCCTCCAAACTAGGAGGATAGCTTTGCACTTTCTACCATGCCTTAGCAAGTATTCTTGGGGATGAACCTACCCAATAGCTTGGGGAGTGGTTCCTCAATTCGGGTATGCTCACCTTATAATTCCACACACCAGGATTAACGTTGCTACATATAGACCTTTATATGCCCATCATTAGCCTTGCCAAAATTCTATTTTTGGTTTTGTCCAATTCGGGTAGATAGACTTCTCCCGTCTTTGCAATCTTGAACGTTTGGATAGCACTTTCTATCCATCATTCACTAGGGACTTAGTCCCTTGGGCCTTATTTATTGCCCTCGCGACATCAAACACCACCTCTTGGTGTTCTAGAGTGTTTAGGTGCCCCAATGATGGCCTCTTTGACAATGAGCATTCTCTTTTATGACATTGATTTACTATATCAGCACATAAGCAATTTATCCCCCTATAATGGTATATCTAACTTCCTTATACCATTAAGAAGTCTTAGGTAGCTACCTACTACCAGTTTAACCGATTATTTTGCACCTTTTGCTTAGTTACCTCATAATTGTCAAGTCCTACAACTCATTACTGATGCTTTCACACCTTTATCATTATCTGGGTCACCACACTCCAACTGCATACCTTCCAACTTAGGCTATGCCATTCTGATTTCCATTAGAATTCCTTTGGGAAGGGGTTTTTGTGAACCCGCCAACTCACTTTAAGGCATCACGCCTTGGCACATTCGGTGTCTCCACATTATCGGCTCTACGAGCCTACCTTTATAACACTTCTTACTTGTGTCTAGGTCCTTACCAAGACCAATATAGTTATTTCTCA
Organism: Selaginella moellendorffii; assembly: GCF_000143415.4. Classification (NCBI taxonomy): domain Eukaryota; kingdom Viridiplantae; phylum Streptophyta; class Lycopodiopsida; order Selaginellales; family Selaginellaceae; genus Selaginella; species Selaginella moellendorffii. The sequence goes on along the minus strand of NW_003314434.1, from coordinate 91,387 downwards.
TGCTAACTATCCGTTAGCACTACACTATAGAGTTTACTCACAACTTTGTGTCAAAGTTGTTTTCTTCTGGGAACTCCTTCCCCACAACTTTAGTATGGCACATTCCGCCATTGATGAGATACTCACTGTTCTTATACTTGGATCCTATGATCCTCCCTAACCTTTGTGGGGCACAATACACCTTATTCCAAATGCTTTTAGCAATCCTTTAGGACCATTCCTTGATTCTACTTGAGTCATCTAGCATTTTTGGACTTTAAAATCCAATGACCAATAAGGTCTTATTTGAGGTGCTAGCTCCCTGGAATACAACTTTTTGTATTCATGTCTTACTCATAAGGACCATTTTTGCAAGTATCACTCTAACACTTGATGTTGTTCCCTGGGGGCAACCTTATCCCTTAGGACTATTTGTCCATGTGATGAGGATACCCACTCATCCTCTAAGTACACCCCCAACTCCTTGGGTTGTTCCAGCATTTATCAAGGGTAGCCTCGGCTACCATTTCAAAGACTTGTGTCTTCTTCCGTATTTGACCTTTCACAATCATTAATTTTGGTCTCAAATTCATGAGCACCAACCTCAATTATATGAGGATAATCTAGTCTTTATTTTTCCCGTGATCCCAACTATAGTTTTTTACCACAACTACATTAACCCGTTTGCTAAATCAATCGTTCATCTCGATCACATCCTCAACTCTTTGAGGAAAACTTTATACTGTTCCCAAGATCCTAAAGTCGTTCAATTATTAACCCTTTTTCTATCCACCACCTCATCTACAAGTTCACACATAAATTGTAGTGGAGAGCCATGTCTTCCTAACTTGCAATTCCTCACGAATAGGCCCACTCTTAGGACCTTCCAATGCCAAAACCAGTGGTGATATACTTGAGCACCAATAAAAGTCGGACTAAGGAATAGCTCCGATACCAAATTGTAAATGACTAAATTTTTCATTTCTACTTTAGTCACTTAACCACACCTCTGATCACTTGGAGGAGTCTCACTCACAACCTCCTTAAGTCCAATTCAAGACTTGGGACTTGCTAGCTTTGAGAATGGCATCCATGCCACTCATCCTTTGTGCTTGGTCCAAGTGCTCCACGTGTCCAGTCCCAAGATCGACACCCCAAGGTACCACCGACATACTAGCCCGTTACGCTAAGGCCATACCCATTCACCTTGGTCACACCGGTGGTCCAACACCACTTGCATCGCAATCCCATCTCTCAACGACTGAGCCATCCGTGCAAGAGTGACCAACCAAGATCCACTCCTCAGCATCCTTAAGATGCCCGCAAACATGGGGAACCACCTTCCCCAATGTCCCTTTTACAGTCCCCACCAAGTCCCTTTTCTGTGCATGGCCGAGTTTGCCTACATTGCCACTGAGACAATGCCCACAGGCCTGATCACTAAGTCCCACTATCCTCTGGGACTTTCTCACTACATGACCGTATCCTTGGTCACCACTACAGAGGATTGCTCCTCTTCCATTTTACAGTCTGAGACTTTGGGACAACATTTCGGAACACCGTGGCTTTATGTAAGCCTCGTGGGTACTCTCCCCACTTTCCACCTTTGGATGCTCTAGCCATGGGCTTAGAGCGAGGTTCCGTTGAGCCACGCTAGGTATCCAAGTAGGTAGTGCCACCCACACTTGGATTGGGAGCATCGACCATTCGATCTCCCAGGGGAACTAGAGCTGGCTCATGAACACTTCACCAAGCTACCCTATTTGTCGGTCTGTATTCACTCTAGCCTTGGACTTCTCAATGGTTATCCTATCACCCAACACTTGGGTATGGCCTTCCTAGGCCAAACTGGCTCCATTGAAGTCTTGCCCCCTACTATACTTTTGGAGCTCACCAAACCCCCCAGAGTCTAGGAGATAAATACTTTGGGCTTTCACCCTCTTAGACTCAAACTTGGACTTGGACTCAAACTTGGACTCGGACTTGGACTTGGATCTGGACTCGAGCTTGGGTTCGGTCTCGACCTTGGCCTCGGTCTCGGTCCCGGTCCTGGTCTCAGTCTTGGTCTTGGTCTCGGTCCTGGTCTCGGTCTCGGTCTTGAGTTCAAACTCTATCTCGGGTCCTTCTCGGACTCCATCTTGGATTCCATCTCGGGTCCATCTCGGACTCCATCTTGGGTCCATCTCAAACTCCATCTTGGGTTCATCTCGGACTCCATCTCGAGTCCATCTCGGACTCCATCTTAGGCTCCATCTCAAACTCCATCTCGGACTCTATCTCGGGTCCATCTCGGGTCCATCTCAGACTCCATCTCGGGCACCATTTCGGGTCTATCTCGGACTTCATCTCGGGTCCATCTCGGACTCCTTTATTGCTCACTTCAGGCTCATTCCTTGAGCACTTTGTTGGGAGTTCCACTCCCGCTCTCGACCTTTCAAGTTGGAGACTTTTAGTCCAAACGTGTTACGCTCGTTTGGCTTTTGCTTCGGTCACTACCACATGGCACCCTTTTGGCTCCACTTTGGGGCTTAAGGATTTGTGTCTCACAATTTTTTACTTGAGGGCATCATTATCCTCTTTTTTATTATGCCACTTTTGGCACTAAGTTTTAGTTATCATAAGTTGTGCTAGGGCTGTTCACAGCCCTATCATTTGGCTACCTTGTCACTCCTTCCTTTGGAGCTTTCACCTTTGCCAAATTGGAGCATTTGGGAATCCATCCCTAAAAACACACTCCCACAATCCGTTAGCACCCAACACATTAGTGTTCTTTACCTAACTTTGCTATTTAAATTCCTTTTAATGAATTCTATGGCCCAAACATGACCATTAATTTTTTGCTCCTATTTGTTAATTGTTCCACTAAGCAATATAGGATCACTACGTCCATCCTTGAGGTATTATTTCAATTCTATGGCAAAGGCTCCACTTTGCTAAGTCTAGAGGGTGTTTACCCCTAATAGGTCTCTTTAGCATTTTCTACTATGAGTTCTATCTATGGCCCACCTTTGCGACCCTCCCATGGGTCTTTCCTAGAGATTATTTTCTTGGACTCATCATACCATCCTATTGACACAATTGATTTCCCTTTTGGTGTGCTTCCCACTTAATCACCTTGACCAAGCCATACCATTATTAATAGTTCAAATCAACACTTTGAACTAAAGACTTTATTCCTTAACCTCACAAGGACTTCCTCGTTATTTAGCCGTAAAATCACCTAGTGATCTAACCTTTCACACCTTAACAGGTTGCTAATAGGTACTAAATCTTCCAAACTTTTAAATTATTGACCATGACCCCAAGGGCATCCCCCATACTTGGTAGTGCACCCAAGCTAGCCCTTCCAGCCAAGGTCCATAACAACTGAGACTAGGTATCCCCATCTCATTTACCACATCATTAGTGCCACTTGCACCAAAGTGTTCAAATTAGATATGTCGAGCTTTCACACTAAACAATTGAATTTTACATCACGACTTCAAGGTCACCACACTCCAACTGCATGCCTTCCAGCTTAGGCTACACCATTCCCATTTCTATTAGGATTCCTTTAGCAAGGGGTTCTCATGAACCTACTAATTTGACCTCAAGGCATCACGCATTGGCATATTTAATATCTCTATACTATTGGCTCCATGAGCCTACCTTTATGACACTTTCTACTTATGTCTAGGTCTTTGCCAAAACCAATACAATTGTTTCTCATGCCAACTATCCATTAATACTATACCATAGTGTTTATACACAGCTTTGTGCCAAAGTTGCTTTTTTATTGGATACGGCTTTAGTATAGCATATTCTACCCTCAATAAAATACCCACTATTCTCATCCTTGAATCTTATGATCCTCCCCATCCTTTGTGGGGAATAACACACCTTAGTCCAAATGCTTCTACCAATCCTTTAGGATTATTCCTTAATTCTATTTGAGTCATATAACCTTTTGGACTTTGCTAATCTAATGACCCATAAAATCCTACTTTTGAGGTGCTAGCTCACTAGAATACAACTTCTTGTATTCATGTCCTACTCATAAGGACCATCTTTGCAAATGTTACTCCAACACTTCATTATTTTCCGTTCCCTGTGGGCTATTGTAAGTTACAAATTTTTCTTTCCAATTTGCCAGCTTACCTCGTCTATCCGACCAACACTGCCTTGGTTTTTGCTAAGTTCCCTGGCTAAGGTTCCCGCCTATTGTACCAACTCCTACTTGGTCTTACTTGGTTTCAACTACTCATTGCACGAGCAACGAAGCGTTAGCCATCTATCCACGGATTCCCAAATTTCTCCCAATCCCCCTCCCCGGATTAGACTAGAATTAAGGTTCAATTACACTCCCCGCAGGCACAAGCAGCCAAGCACACCAAGCCTCTAAGTTCCTAACCTCCCTTAGTACAACAAGACTTGATCATGGGACCCTCTAAATCCCAAGCCTTAGGTGCAACACTTGCTTCGGGACACAGGGCAAAACACTGTGGCCTAACGGCCTGGTATAGGTACCTCTAACCCCCCACTTCAATCCCGAAGGGAAGGCCCAAGCCCCTAGGAAGGGCGAGGACCAATGAGCCACAAGGTACTCAAGTGGGGCACCACTTTACATGAGCCGGGAGCATTGCAGTCAGTTTCCCTTTCGGGAGTGGGAGCTGCTCTTGAGCACTTCCTTGGGTGGCCCCTCCAGCACCACCCGAGTCCATGCTCACTCCCACCCAAGACCCCTTGGCCTTAGTCTCAACCTCAAGTTAGTTTGGAAGCACCACTGGAGAGTTCCTTCAAGACTGGTTCTTGGACCTCACTATCCCT
>NW_003314434.1:77645-85881 GCF_000143415.4 Selaginella moellendorffii | reverse complement strand
CCCCCCCCCCCCCCCCCCCCCCTAGGAGATGCATGCTTTGGGCTTTCACCCCTTGACTTGTATTAGTACTCAGACACGGTCTCGGATTCGATCTTGAACTCGATCTCGGACCCGATCTCGGACTCAACTTCGGAATCAACCTCGGACTTGGTCTCGGACCCAATCTCGGATCTTGGACTCTGTCTCGAACTTGGTCTCAAACTCAATCTCGAACTCGGTCTCCGAATCGGCCTCGAACTCGATCCTAGACTCTATCTCGAACTCAGTCTCAGAGTCGATCTTGGACTCGATCTTAGACCTGGTCCCATCCGATGAACTCTTTGTCATTTCGGTCATGCTTTCGGGGATCCTTTAGCCTATGACACCTTAGGGAGTTGGTTCCTTCAGCTACCTTTGCCCTTTAGGACTATCTGTCCATATAATGAGAATACCGACGCATCCTCTAAATACACCCTCAACTCCTTGGGTTTGTTTCAGCATTTATAAAAAGTAGCCCCCACTACCATTTTAAGGACTTATATCCTCATCCGTATTTAACCTCTCACGGTCATTAATTTTGGTTTCAATATTATAAACACTAGCCTTAACTATATAAAGATAATCTTGTGACTCCTTTATTGTTTTGGAGTTTTTATCTTTCCTGTGATCCCAACTATAGTTATTTACCACAATTATATTAGCTAGTTTGCTAAGTTAAATGCTTATCTGGATTACATCCTCAACTCTTTGAGGAAAACCTTATACTATTCCTAAGATCCCAAAGTCGTTCCCAAATTGGCCCCTTTTTGCCCACTATATTGCAAACATGTTCACTTATGAACTAAGGTGAAGAGTCATGCCCTTTTCGATATGCTACTCCTCAAGAATAGGCCCACTCCTAAAACCTTCTAATTAGAAATAGTGATATACTTGACCACCAATAAGAGTTAGACTAAGGAACAGCTTTGATACCAAGTTGTAAGCAACTAAATTTTCCATTCTACTTTAGTCATTTAACCACACCTTCGACCACTTAGAGAAGTCTCACTCATAACCTCCATAAGTCTTATTTCAAACTTGGGGCTCACTAGCCCTGAGAATGGCATCCATGCCACTCAACTTTTGCACTTGGTTCAAGTGCTTCATATGTCCAATCACATGATCGACACCCAAAGGTACCATTGAAATATTAGCCCATTAAGCTAAAGCTATGCCTATTCACTTTTTTCACACTAGTGATCCAAACCACTTACCTCACAGTCCCATCTCTCAAAGAATGTGGCATTTGTCCATGAGCAATCATCCTAGATCCACTCCTTAGCATCCTCAGAATGCTCGCAAACATGGGGAATAGCTTTCCCTAATATCCCTTTTTCAGTCCCCACCAAATCCCTTTCCGTCCATGGCCATGTTCGCCAACACTACCACTAAATCAAAGCCCACAGGCCTAATCACTAAATCCCACTATCATCTGAGACTTCCTTACCATATAATTGTATCCTTGGTCACTACACTAAAGGATTGCTCCTCTTCCTTTTCACAGTCTGGGACTTTGAGATAACATTTCGGAACATCGCGGCCCTATGTAAGCCTCATGGGTACTCTCCCCACCTTTTGCCTTTGGGTGCTCTAAAGCAAGGCTCCATTGAGCCATGCCAGGTATCCAAGTAGGTAGTGCCACCCACGTTTGGACTGGGAGAATCGACTATTCAATCTCCCATAGGAACTAGAGTTAGCTCTTGAACACTTCACCAAGCTACTCCATTTGTCTGTTCATATTCACTCTAGCTTTAGACTTCTCAATGGTTATAACATCACCCAACACATGGGTATAGCCTTCCTAGGCCACATTAGCCTTTCTTGGCCAAATTAGCTCCACTGAGGTCCAACCCCCACACTCCCCCTATTATTCATTTGGAAACCCCTACAGCCCAATAGCATGTATTAGTATTCAAACTCAAACTCGGACTTGGACTTGGACTTGGACTTGGACTCAGTCTTGGTCTCGGTCTTGGTCTCGGTCTCAATCTCAGTTTTAGTTCCATCTCGGACTCCATCTCGGGTCCATCTCGCACTCCATCTCGGGTCCATCGCGGGTCCATCTCAGACTCCTCGCACTCCATCTCGGACACTTCCACGTGTCATGTGTTAGTCCTTTTGTGTCCCTTTTTTTAGAAACTTAGATGCCCATGGCTGCAACCATAGAGTAGAAGTAGGAGTAAGATTGGGAGTAGGAGTAGTAATAAGACTGGGAGTAGGAGTAGAAGCAGGGGTAGAAGCAAGAGTAAGAGTGGTCTCTCTGATTGCAACATGTGACACAAAGAGAAGGCCATGAGTTAGTGCCGTAACACCCGAAGTAAGCAATACACCCAAGTCTTGGGATTTAGAAGGTTTTATGATCAAATCTTGTTGTACCTATGCATATAAGGAATCTGGAGGCTTGGTGTGCTTAGATGGTTGTGGTTACGGGGAGTGTAATTGAACCTTAAATCTTGTTTAACCCAAGGAAGGGGATTAAAAGAAAATTTGGGACTCTATAAATGGATAGCTAACACTCTATTGCTCATATAGTGAGTAGTTGAATCTAAATAGGACCAAGTAGAAGCTGGTACAATAGGCGGGGACCTTAGCAAGGGAATTTAACTAAGGCCAAGGTAAAGGTGGTTGAATAAAAGAGTAAGTTGACAAATTAGAAAGGAAATATTTATGGCTTACATCAAACTCCAAGCCCTTTATGAAACAAAATCAAGATCTAGTATGCACTTAATATCTTTTACGAGCACCAACTCCCCATATCCAACTTTTGCATATAAATAGTATTAGATAGTGTTTAGCCCAATTCTAGCATACTAGTGGCTTATAACAAAGAGGTGGGTACCCCACTAACTAGAGCAACATAAAACTTGAATTTATTCCTAAGCTAGACATAGAATAAAGAGTAATATAGCCTAGTAAGAGCCAAACTAATATCTCAAGTGGTCAATAATGCTTCTAAACACTATCCCTACTATATATTTAAAATCCCCCAAAACTCCCCATCCCTCACCCTAGAAAAATGCATGCTTTTGGGCTTTCACCCCAATCTCAAGAATTAGTTTATGGGATAAACTTGAAAATTTACTAGATATGGAATAGAACTAGATTGTGAATTGGGCTGTGGGAATAACACTATGGGATTTATGACACTCTTTACATTCTATAAATATGCCTTTTAGACAAATCTAAACACTTACTATAAATAGCATAAAAGACTGGAATGGAACCAATATATAAGGCATGATAGTGAGGGTGTTTGGTGGACACGATAAACTATTATATAGCATTATTGAGGAACTAAACTCAACATATGAGGGTTCTTATCATTAGCTAACACAATATGTTTATCTAATAATATATAAAAAATTCCACCCTTATGCTTGTTTGGTCTAAGTACACTTAAGAGTCCACTAGCACAAGAGGGGCCAATAATAAAGTGGTCCAACCATATCAACCTTTTGCCATTATGGCAGAAGAGAGAGTGTAATACTTCTAAAATTAATATCATAAGCATACATATGCACGATGAAAAGTCGAGTATAATTAGGATATTCTAAAACTAAAAGAATCATCAACACATCTTTGAGATCCGTAAATGTTTATTCACAATCCCTAAACCAAATGAAAGACACAAATGAACCACTTACAATATATGCTATATATGAAATGAATTTACTTGGATAAATCCACCAATTTACAATTATGATCCACTAGTAGTTTGTTTAGATTGTCTTTTAGCAAACCTCTAGAAATTGTATATTATGATTAGCTCTCTTTCTGTGAAGGGGAAACCCTAAATTCATATCCTTACAATTTGCAACTTCTTAAATACTGATAAATATTACTAGAGCTTTTATTTGGTAGCTATTAACATTTTTCTTTGGTTTTTCTATTTAGAATTGTGAAATTTTGAAATTTGGTGAATATGAAGTTCTACTTGGACTTTTAATACAAAAAAATACAATAAGAGTATTAGGAAATCCTCTTGATTGGAACTTTGGACACATCTAGAAAGATTGTTGTTGAGAAGAAACAAATTAATATCCTTGCAAGGACTTTATATTGCCAAAGTAACCTAGTGTTCTGGAGATTCTAGCATCTTTGTCAAGCTCTTCTAGTCAAGCTGGCCAGACTCACTAGTCTATTGGTATTTAAAAGTGCCCTTATAATAAAGTTGGTTGGACTCACTAGTCCCTTAGGGGGTTTTTTCTGAAATCCAAAAGCACTTGATTCCTCATGGTTGTTAAGAGTCCATAATAGAAGCACATGATTTATAACTTTATGGCTTTCTTCTAGCCAATTCACCAAATTCACCTAGGTGTTAGGACCAAAGATTACACAATAAATAGAATATTGACCACATACCATCTACAAGATCTCTTCTAATTATGAGGTTTATAGGCAAAACTTTAAAAGTATAGTTGAAATATGAAGAACAAAGAAACAATTAAAAACACAAAAGCTTTTATTTTCTTACTTTCCGAAACATTTCAATCAGCAATGTTAATCTTACTTTTCTTTGATCCCTTGGGCAGTTTTCCACCATATAGGATTAAAGGACAATAGTAATATTGATGGGAGAGGGAGAGAAAATACAAAAGAAGACCTTAGGAAAAATAAAGAATAATTGAGTAAGTGACTGCTGTGATGGAAAATAATATTGGCATTGCTGATGATGTTGGTGTTAAGGAGGACAAACCTCTAAATAGCCATGATAATTAACATCATAGTAGGGAAGTTTTAATCCTTAGGCAGCAGTGCTTCTTTGTATTCACTCATGTTGGTGTTGTTGGAGTTTTTTCTTCACATAAATATCCTATTTAAATACCATGATTTATTAAAGAATACAAAAACCATATCTTTAATCTACTTTTAAATAAATTTTTATTTATTTAAAATATGAAAAAATTAATACTTTTATTTTAAAAATTACTATAAAGTTTTTAACATTAATTGGTATGTTGATAATTTTAAAATATCATTAGTTTAATATGTTTTAGATAAAATATATATTATTATCAGCTAATGCAATTGTAAGAAATTTAGTAGTTGTATACCAGTCTGGCGTTCTGCTTTAAGAATACCTTTATATTGTGTGTGTGTAACTAAATATATATTACTCTATAACTAATAAAACTTTATTACCAATAAAAATTTGCTTTAAATATTAGAATTCTTGATTTAAACCCATAATAATATAAAATTGCAACATAATAACCAAATAAAGGAAAATGTCAAAGGCCAAATGTAAAGAGTGAAAATAATCAATTAATAATCAAATTTCTACTTGGATTACAAAATATGGAAAATATGGAGAATTCTCAATTTAATCAATATTTAGTAGGAACTTTTATTTATAATAACCAAACGAAGACAAGTGTTTCTACTTATAAATTTCCTATACAAGATGGTAAAAAGTTGCAATGCTGATCTATTTATCAAACTAAGTGCAAGAAATTGCAGAGGTGAAGGCAAGTCTCTCGCCAATTGTTACAAATGCGATGGCCTTTAGACTCTTGTTTACGATTTGAAGCTTTCTTTGATGCTCACATACAGGAATCTTACAAGTTTGATTGGTGGCGACGTGAAGAAATTTAGTTTTTTTCCCATACAATGGTAACAACTTTGACTGTCTGGAAGGAGGTGGGCAAGCCTTTTCATCCGCTTATGACCTTCTAGACCAAGTCAAATGGCTTTATACCATATGGAACAACTGGAGGTGTGTACATATTAGCTCCTGAGTTCTTGCTCTAACGTGGTGTCGTGGTGTCATGTGCCTGAGTGCCTAGAAAGTCAAACACCTTCGCTATCACTATCGTTACCCCACAGTCCAGCAGGAGATTTAAGGCAAAGCGTCCTTTATCAACGTGCACGTCTTCAAAGGCTTTGGAATTCTTCTAGTCTCATGCGATTTTGCTTTTTCCCAGAACCACTGGAGGTTCTTGTTAATAGTATGACTCGCATCATTGTTTTTTCTTGTTTCGTTCTTTTTATTTCACAGGTGGAGTTGCTAAGCTCCCAGTGGATTGAAGATCGTTCATTTGGTCGGGTCGGTTCAAATTTACATTCTATGTGATGGTAATGCCTCTGGAGCAAACTATGTAATATCTTATTTTCCTGAGCTGGATTTGTTTTTCCATTTTCTAATCAAGTTACGGGGACAAACTGATCAGGAATCCTTGCAAACGTACAAGAAGATCCACGATGTTAGAGACAAGTCTACAGATTGCAAATACTCGGCCTACATGGTAAAGTTCACGAGTTTTTCGGGGGATGCCTTGCCAAGCGGCCGCGCCGCCAAGCCCTAGCGTGCTCTAGGTATCATCTTGTTGCTAGGATCAAAGTCGGATCTCGGACCTTTCAGAGATTGAAACATTATAAATTTGAACATTAAATCATCGTTTTTACAGCTAAATCAAAGAAAATGGTATGAAAAAAACTATCACAAGTCTGAACTATTCTGCTGCTCGATCAAACTTGTCACTGCTCTTCAGCTGCTTCCACTTTTCTTTTTGAAGCTGCTGCCCCTGCTCTGCTGGGCGAACTTAAAACTTCGATTTTTCAACCTGCTGCCCCTGCTTGGTTTAAGAAATTTTTCGTCTTTAAGCTGCTCAATCTTTGCTGCTCGATCTTAGCTGTTTCAGCCTGCTCCCTTTCTCTCCAAGTTTTAAAATCATCTTACAGTTTTCCATTCCCACTTGCTCGATTCTTATGATCTCTGACGCTGGTTTTCTCTTTCGCTGCTTCAAGTCCTGCTCCACCCTCATTTACATATTATGATCTGGACCAAGTTGGCAGTCAGACTATTTTCCAAATAGAAAAGAAACATAATCTCTCAAGGTTGTACCCACAAGTTGGCCAGAATAAACAGCTCCTTAGCGTAGTCTCTGAGATGTTTTATTTATTTAGTCTCGAAGAGACGACCTCCTACGATCTGGACCAAGTTGGAGCTCAGAAGATATTCCACCAGAGGAGAAAATTAAAAAACAAAAAAAATACCATAGGATTTGTTGCTGATACTAAAGGAGCTACCATCACAATTTGTGTGTCGCTGCAGCTTGCTTCTTCTGTTTAACAACACGGATGAAATTAATGGAAGAGGAAAAAACGAATGACTCTACGTACCCTCAGTCCAGATTGCTCGATTGTAAAGGTGGCCATTGAACCTCTGAATCGCTTTGCACCAGCTTCCACGTTCCATGAAACTCGTCCTATCTTCTGTCTTTATGACTGTTGCTTCGTCTTAGAGTTCGCTCCAGCTCTTGTAGTCTCCACATGTCAGAGGCGAACATCAGCCGTTTTTCAGTCTTTGTGAAGCCGAACCTCTGGTGCCACCGCCACAAGCAGTTTCTTCGAGTTCGAGATCATCTTGCCATTATCATCTTCTATCATCCAAGCACTGTAAGAGCGATCCTGGACAGCATTGAAGCTCTTGTCCCATTTCTGTCAACTAGAGAGCTTTGTCTTGATCTGTCTTGGCATCTCATCTTCTCCTTCATCTCGCTGTTCCCCCACAGACGTTTGATGGACTCTGCTCCACTCGGCTGGCTGACTGCTCCGATCTTGGCCACCGTCTCGGCGAGCTCTGCTTGAGAAGCCCAGATCTTGACAAAATTATCTGCTATCTCCCGATTGATCAAGATATCTCCGAAACTTTGGAGTCGAGGGAGGATATCTCCTCGAAGAGGTTGATCTTCTCTTGACTTAGAAGTGTGAAGACTGGTCTCTGACGCTTTGGAGGCTTGCTACTGCTTCCCTGTGCTGCTCGAGCTGTCAGTACTTGGCTTACACCTCTGTTCTGGATTTGACTCTCGAGAGCTGGTTACTTCTTGAACTTCCATTCTCGTTTCTTCGACGTGCTTAGAACCTCTGACAGTTAGGGAATGCTTCCGCCACTTCAGGCCTTGATCGTGCTGAGAAGCTTGAGCGGAAGCATGCAAAAACACAGCTTCCTGCGAAGCCAGATGCTCCTTCTTGTCGCATGTAGCGTCCATCTGATCCGTCAAACCTCTGGAGCTTGGTGCTCCATGTGCTCTCTCATCGGTTCTCCTCGGCTTGTCTTCTTCATCCTTCAGAGCTCCTCGCCCAAAGCTTTGCTTTGCATCTGGCACGTCTCTCTCTCCTCCAGCGCCTCGAGCCCCGTGATCCTCTCCATCAGCTGCCAGTTACTTGCTTCTCCAGCCTCGCCTTTGCGCTTCCAAACTCCGCCATCACGTGCTCT